>NC_045555.1:9357034-9569717 GCF_009769535.1 Thamnophis elegans | reverse complement strand
ACGTAAGCAGTGGGGTACCACAAGGTTCTGTCTTAGGCCCGGGATCTTCAATAGCTTCATAAACGACTTAGATGAGGGAATAGAAGGGGAACTTACCAAATTGCAGACGACGCTAAGCTGGCAGGAACAGCCAACATCCTAGAACAGTTTTTCTCAACCTTAGCAACTTGAAGATGTCTGGACTTCAACTCCCAGAATTCCCCAGCCAGCGAATGCTGGCTGGGGAATTCTGGGAGTTGAAGTTCGGACATCTTCAAGTTGCCAAGGTTGAGAAACACTGCCCTAGAAGATAGACTCAAGATCCAGAAGGATCTTGACAGACTTGAACACTGGGCCCTACCTAGCAAAATGAAATTCAATGTAGAGAAAAGTAAAGTCCTACACTTAGGCAAGACAAAAGGAAACATACAGACTGGGTGAAACCAGGCTTAATAGTAGTGACTGTGAGAGGGATTCTGGAGTCTTAGTTGACCATTGGCCAAAAAAGCCAATGCAATCCTAAATTGCATCAACAGAGGGATACAATCAAGATCAAGGGAGGTTCAAACACCACTCTGCAAAGCCCTAGTAAGAACACACTGCATCCAGTTTGGTCACCACACGATAAAAAAGATAAGAAAGAGAGCAGAGAAGAGCAACCAGGATGATTAGGGGACGGAGGGTAAAACATAGGATGAACGGTTGCAGGAACTGGGCATGGCTGGTCTAGTGAAGAGAAGGACCAGGGGAGACAGGAGAGCAGCCTTCCAATATTTGAGGGGATGCCACAGAGAGGAGGGGGGTGTCAAGCTATTCTCCAAAGCAACCGAAGGCCATACAGGGAATAATGGATGGGAACTGAACAAGGAGAGATTCAACCTGGAAATAAGGAAAAATTTCCTGACAGAGAGAACAATCCACCAATGGAACAGAAGTTGCCTTCGGAAGTTGTGGGAGCTCCATCCCTGGAAGCTTTCAAGAAGAGTCTGGATTGCCATCGGTCAGAAATGGTGTAAGGTCTCCTGCTTGAGTGGGGGTTGGGTGGGTTGGACTAGATGACCTATAAAGTCCCTTCCAACTCTGTTAATTTGTTAAAAAGATTCTTCCTGTTTCTCCCCTCCTTGCTCAGCAGGACCCCCAAAGTGGCAAAGTTGAAAACTAAAGGAATAATTTCAAACCAGCTTGCCAATTTGGGGATATGTAGGTTCTCAGTCGCTCAAAAAGTTCACTTTTCCTAATTCACAATTTCTTAATTCTAATCAGGGAAAGCTTAAATTCTTCCCGTCCTGTTCATGGAAGAAATCTGCGCTCTTAGGTTGCTTCTCGCACAAGTAAGCAAATTAAATTCATCTCCGTCAGTCCAAATTCTAAAGTGAATAATAAAGAAGAGACTGGACAGCCATTTCTCTCTAACGGTTTAGGCCAGGGTCTCCTGCTTGACTAGGGGCTTGGACTAGAAGGCCTCTAAGGTCTGGTTATTCTGTTATTTGGCATTTGAGTCTGTTCTCAGCCAGGCTTCCTTAGAAAGCATGAAGCAGAGTCTTGGTCCCGACAAAACCCCTTTTATGAATTCCTTTCATTCACAGTCAGCAAGGCTTAGCAAACAGTCTTTCAGAGGAATGTTTATCCACACGAACCTTATCTCGCTCGGAGAGCTGCCAGATAACTAGTTTCCAAGCACAGGGCAAGGCAAAACTTGGCACAGAGTCTCTTATAGTAACACACAGAACTTTCCACTCTTGAAACAACCGAAGGAACAAATTGTTTCCTGCAAAAGGACCCTCCCCTTTCGCTCCTCTTTTGTTTCCTATGGAAGGGGACAATCACCTGCAAGTCGTGGCTTTACTCCCAAGTCAACCCTGCTTTCTGAGTTGTTCTTGTCTTCCGGCAGCTCTGCGCAGGCACACACTGGGAACAGGCTCCAGTTGTTCTTCTGCCTCACTGCTGTCTAGCTCCCTCTCTGCCTCCGATGCAGAGCCCTCGTCTGAGCTTTCCTCAGCCCCCAGGAATGGCCCATGATGCTTCCCAACCTCTTCACTGTCCGACTCTGCTGCCAGCTCCGTTGGCTGCCGGTGGGCCACCAAAGAATCCTTCCCATGGTGCTCCTTTACTTAACGCTTTTAAGAAGAGACTGGACAGACACTTTCCTGAAATGGAATAGGGTCTCCTGCTTGAACAGCGGGTTGGACTAGAAGACCTCCAAGGTCCCTTCCAACTCTGTGATTCCGTTATTCATTCTCAGCATGGAAAAAGTTTAAACCACCATCAGCCAGCCAGGAAAAACAAACTCGTATTATGACTGAATATAGGAAGATCTGAATTTTGAAGCACACCTAACAACTCTTCAACCTGCAAGGATAAATGAGAGTTTGGCTCTTCGCTTGCAAATCAATATTTTTCATTTTAAATGTCATACATTTCATTCATGATAAATAAAAAGACATGAATACCAGGGCAAGGTCCTATATACAAAGGATGCCAAAGCTAATTTTCACGCAACCTCTTGCATCACAAAATAAAAAGAAAAGGATAGAAAGGTATACATTCCTTCAAAAGGCAGGTAGGAGAAAACTAAAGGTTTGTAAGTCTGTGGAGATTCTCCTGGTTCCTGTAGTCTGTAATTTTGTCTCTCTGGAAATCCCTTCCTAATCCCCCACCATTCCAAGGGTCTTCATCCCAAATTGTACATCTAAAGTCTGTAGAGATTCTCAGTCATCCAGGTCATGGTTGTCCCAAAGGTGCTTTTTCAGGAGGCAACTGGACTTTCTGGTTGTTTTTTTTTCTTTTGAAGATGTTTCGCTTCTCATCCAAGAAGCTTCTTCAGGATGGTGGGGAAGGGACAGTGATGGGTTTCAATTTTTTTTTAGAACCTCTTCTGTAGGTGTGGCCTTCTTTGTGGGAGTGGCTTGCTGGCCATGTGACTGGGTGGGAGTAGCTTGGCTGGCCATGTGACTGAGTGGGAGTGGCTTGGCAGTCATGGGTGGGTGTGGCCAACTTATAAATGTGGTGAAACTCACTTAACAACGCTCTTGCTTAGCAACCGAAATGTTGCCTCAGAAACTCTGGCATTTGAAGTGTGCAAGTCTTAAAGCTGTCAAGTTACAAGACCCTTGCACCCCAACCCTTTAGGAAAAAACCCCCAGGGGTGTTCAAACCTGGCAGCTTTAAGACTTGTGGACTTCAACTCCCAGAATTCCTCCTCTCGCTTTTCATCTTGATAATGTGCAGACGGGCGGTGGGAGGGAGCTTGAACCAGTTCTAAACGGCACTGTAGATTTGTGGAACCTCTTCTATAGAAGAGGTCAGAACTGGCAGGAACCCACCCCTGGGAAGGGAAGGATTGATACTCCTTGCAGACCGCTGGTCTTTTGCATCCTCTTTAGAGAGTCCTTGAGGCCACTTGGAGGTTTATCTGTGTTCTCAGGGTCACTTAAGTGGTGCAAATGGGTGTGGAGCCTTCTTGGCTGCTCTTTTGAAGACAGCAAAGTCCACATTTTGGTGAGAGAGGACCGCTGGTTTGAAAGAAGAAGCGTCAAAGAGGCCATCTATGTCCAAATTGAACAGCCCTCTCTCAGCAGAGGGGGAGGGATATGACATCCTCTATCTCCGGTCTACAATGCAGTCCTTTCAGCAGCTCCAAGAAGGCTCCACATCCATTCGCACCACTCAGCTGACCCTGAGCACAGAGATGAACCTCCAAGTGGCCTCAACGACCCTCTAAAAGGATGCAAAGGACCAGCTGTCTGCAAGGAGTATAAATCCTTCCCTTCCCTGCCGTCCAGTCAGAGCTGAAGAAGCTTCTTGGATGAGAAGTGAAACGCCTTCAAAGAAAAAGAAAGGAAGTCCAGCAGCCTCTTGAAACAAGAAGCACCTTTGGGATAAAAGTTGGTAATTTAATGCAGCCAAGCCTCTTCCTAAAGGGAGGTCCTGCCCCCCAGTGGCCAAAGAATGAAATTGATGTCCAGAGGCTGGCTGTGAATGGATGGTTGTGAAGAAGGTTGGACCATAAGGAAGGCTGAGCGCCAAAGAATGGAGGCCTTTGAACTCTGGTGCTGGAGAAGAAGACTCCTGCACTGAGTCCCTTGGACTGCAAGGCCATCCAACCGGTCAGTCCTAGAGGAGATCAACCCTGATTGCTCTTTAGAAGGCCAGATCCTGAAGAGGAAACTCAAGTACTTTGGCCACCTCGTGAGAACGAAGAAGGACTCCCTGAAAAAGAGCCTCATGCTGGGAACGATGGAGGGCAAAAGAAGAAGAGGACAGAAGAGAATGAGGTGGATGGATGGAGTCACCGAAGCAGTCGGCGTGAGCCTGAATGGACTCCAGAGGATGGTAGAGGACAGGAAGGCCTGGAGGAATGTCATCTATGGGGTCACGATGGGTTGGACATGACTTTACAGCTAACAACAACAACTCTGGAGTCTTTGATGATCCTTCTGCTTGCTTCTTTGAGGGCCACTGGAGAAGTATCTTCAGTACCACCAGCTCAGTAGATCTGAATCTCCATTTAGAATAGAATAACAGAAGGGACCTTGGAGGTCTTGTGGTCCAACCTCCTGCTTAGACAGGGAGCCCTGTCCCACTTCAGAAAAATGGTTGCCCAACATCTTCTTAAAAACATCCAGTGTTGGAGCATTCACAACTTCTGGAGGCAAGTTGTTCCACTGGTTGATTGTCTTCATTGTCAGGGAGTTTCTCCTTAGTTCTAAGATGAACCTCTCCTTGATTAGTTTCCACCCATTTCTTGATCAGAGATGGAAATTGCAAAGGAAGGTGATTCACGAGAGACCTAGAAGGTGTCGGTGATAAGGACTTTCAAAGAACTGGTGGGTTCTTTCTTCAAAGAGTTTGGAAACGAAGACTTGAGAAGGAGAAGAAGTTGAATGAAGACTCCTTACCAACCCTGGGGGTCAGTCCATGTGAAGGCGGTCATCCCCGGAGTGGCATTTGGTTGACAGAAGAAGAGAAGGAGGAAGAGAAGACCATGGTGATACCATTATTGGGCAATTAAGGGCAAGGGAGAAAAACCTTTATATCTCACCACACCCTGAAATAAATGGTATTTATAGCTTCCATTTTCATCCCGCTATTCTTTGGGAGCCAAAAGCAGTACAGGGAGTCCTCGACTTACAACGTTTCATTTAGCGGCTGTTCAATGTTACGGCGGCACGAGAAAAAGTGGCTTACGACTGTTTTCTCACACTTACGACCGTTGCAGCATTCCCGTGGTTAGGGGATTTACATTCGGATGCTTGGCAAACTGACTCACGTTTACGACAGTCGCAGTGTCCTGGGGAGTCACACGTGGACTAGATGACCTACAAGGTCCCTTCCAACTCTGTTAATCTACATATATATAAATGGCTGTGTGTGTGTGTGTTTGTGTGTGTGTTCCAGCATAACTCTGGAACGCCTCAAGCGTTCAACCAATTTCAATTTCAACCAAACTTGGCACACAGATGACTTTCTCTCTGGAAACAAATACTGTGGGGGTTAAGACACCCCTAACACCCCTCGGGGTGTGTGTTCTGTTAAGATACAGCCTATTGTGCCTTAAAATGGCTTCTACTGTACTGCTGTAAAATGGATTCTACTGTGCTGCTGTAAAATGGATTCTACTGTGCTGCTGTAAAATGGCTTCTACTGTACAGCGCAGTGGTGTTGCCAAGGTAACGCCTTCACAGTACTCCACAAGGGGGCTCCCTCTGGTAAGGGGGAAAATCCAACATTAGAAATTACGTTTGGTCCGGACATTGTCCCCCAATAAATAAATACTCGGGCAATGCCAGGTTATCGGCTAGTTTGTATACAAAAAACCCCGTCTGGCTGGAAGGGAGGGATTGAAGCCAAAATACACCAGGCTGCACCCAGATCTGAGGGTGGGTAGAACTGGGGATCTCTCGGCAGCCAACCGAAAATCTTGTTTACCACGCCACGAATGGCCAAACTTCAGCCATGTTGGACTGGAAACAGGAACAGGGAAACAGATATGTGACTTCGCCATCAAAGTTTTGGTGATTCCTCTTTCAAAATGTTATGCAACACCCCCCCCCCAACCTTCTGTGGATGAGATTCGGCTTGCAATGTTACCATCCCCTTACGTCGTAAAGTGGGGTTTTTCCTCTCCCCACCCCATTTTACTAGAATCAGCAAGTTTCTTCTGACAGAATCGGGGATTAACGGTTGGCCTACAGCCTTCCCGAACTGTCCACGGGATGATAACTCAGCAAGACTGGCAGCAACAGGTGCGGCCATCTTGAAGGGGGCCCCCTCAGTAAATGTTTTATGGGGCTTTCTCCCCCCCTCCCCCCTGCAATGGGCACTTTCTCAGCAGCGAAGAGACAGAAAAAAATCTCCGATAATCCTTCTAGCTCCCCTCCGAGACGTGTGGGAAAGAGGCAAGGCTAACAAAAGTTGGACTTCCAACTTCAGGAACCAATGGGATAGAAGGGATGGCAGGCTCCCCCACTCCCCACCACCTCAAGAGCTAGGACGGTGCCACCCTAACAGAGGGCTTCAAGCACAACCGACATAAATTAGACCCCCTTCTTTTTTTTCTTTTTTTTTTATAAGGAGCCTGGAAAACAGTACTCCGCGTGATTGTTTTTCAAACAACTGTGAGTTTCAAAACCTGTGCCCTCCAGCAAGAATGAGGGAATAGAAGGGGAATTTACCAAATTTGCAGATGATACTAAGCTGGCAGGAACAGCCAACGCCCTAGAAGATAGGCTCAAGATCCAGATGGATCTTGACAGAATTGAACACTGGGCCCTATCTAGCAAAATGAAATTCAATGTAGAGAAAAGTAAAGTCCGACACTTAGGTAAGTAAAACTGTAGACTGGGTGAAACTTAATAGCAGAGGCTGGGAGAGGGATCTTGAAGTCTTAGTGGACAACCAGCTAAATAGGAGCCAGCAGTGTGCAGTGTCAGCCAAAAAAGCCAATGCAATCCTCAGTTGCATTAACAGAGGGATACAATCCAGATCAAGTGATGTTGTAACACCACTGTATAAAATAAGACCCCAGCTAGAGAACTGCATCCAGTTTTGGTCCCCACACTATTAAAAAGATGTTGAGATTCTAGAAAGAGTGCAGAGAAGAGCAACCAGGTTGATTAGGAGACTGGGGGCTAAAGCATACGATGAACGGTTGCAGGAACTGGGCATGGCTGGTCTAGGGAAGAGAAGGACCAGGGGAGATAGGATAGCAATCCTCCAATATTTGAGGGGCTGCCGCAGAGAGGATGGAGTCAAGCTATTTTCCACAGCACCCAAAGGCCAGACAAGGAAGAATGGATGGAAACTGATCAAGGAGAGATTCAACCTGGAAATAAGAAGGGACTTTCTGACAGAGAGTACAATCAACCCGTGGAACAGAAATTGCCTTCGGAAGTTGTGGGGGCTTCATCAATTGAGACTTTCAAGAAGAGATTGGACTGCCATTTGTCAGAAATGGTGTAGGGTCTCCTGCCTGAGTAGGGGGGATTTTACTAGATGACCTATAAGGTCCCTTCCAACTCTGTTAATCTGTTATTAATCTGTTATAAACACCCCACTGACCCTTCCCAACCATTCCAGCGCAGGCCAGGCACGGTGGTTTTTCCTTCGCTTCCCACGTTGTGAAGCTGCATGCTTGTTGTTTCCGAAGTTAAAAGTTCCATTTTTATTGCTTTGAAATCTTTAAATCCGCTTTATTGCTTTGAAAAGACACTTTCCTGGCTCCGAAAAGAATCCACGTGGTTCTTCGCTGCCCTCTAGTGGTGCAGGAACAGAAGCATGCCTTGCCTCTGGTATGGTAGTTACAGGAAATAATGGTCCCTTCCATTTGTTTTCTGCATTCCTTTGCTCGGCTTGTCGTTTTCTTAAAATTTGGGCTGGCAACAGGGGCCCCACCCCAGAACTTACAAGCAGGTAATGGAAAGCACGCTTTAAAATTCCCCTTTACCTTGGTTGCCCATCAACCCCAATTCACAGTTCTCCGATGTAGCTTTTGAAAGATTTCGATACTGTTATTTCCTTGCAAAGCAGGAAGGGTTCGCCATCCCAGGGAATGGTAGGGGAGGAACGAGGGGGCCCTCTCCGCTACATAGTCAAATATCTAGATCAGGGGTGTCGAACTCGATTTCATCGGGGGCTGCATCAGCAGGGGTGAAATGCTACCGGTTCGGACTGGTTCACAGAACCGGTATTTCCGACCATCATCGGGGCGATGATCAGCTGTGGCGCGCGATTTTCTATCAGCTAGAATCGTCGGATTTCCTGCTTTCTAGCTAATCTAAATCGCGTGGCACAGCGGATTTTCCCCCTTCCCCCTGCTGTTCTATTTACCTTTGCAGACTTGGAAGGCTTCAAAATGTTCCCTTTTTTAGCGGTGAACGGATAGTGGTGGCAGTGGGAGGCTCTGCCCACCTGCCTGGACGCTTCAGTGCATGTGCAGAAGCGTCGCGCGTATGCGAGCATGTCTGAACTGCAACACGCCTCTAGCGCGCTCAGTAGCAGACTCACCAAACCAACAGCAGAGTTTAGAGGTTTACACTGCTGTGCGTCGGGGTTGTATTGGACCCCGCGGAGGCTGGGGTGGGCATGTGCTGACCCGAGCCCTCTGCCAGTGAAAACAGGCTCCTGAGCTCCATTTTCAGCCGTGATGGCTGCCTGCAACTCTCTTTTCAGTGAAAACGGGCTCCCGAGCTCCGTTTTCAGCCGCGATGGCCGCCTGCAACTCTCTTTTCAGTGAAAACGGGCTCCCGAGCGCCGTTTTCAGCCGCGATGGCCGCCTGCAACCCTCTGCCAGTGAAAATGGAGCTCGGAGGCCACCTGCATCCCTCCCGATCTCCGTTTTTGATGACAGAGACACCGCGGGGTGCTCCTTTGCTGTTTCCATGGTGGCCCCCGCGGGCCAGATCTAAGCATCCCGCGGGATAGATCCAGCCTTGAGTTTGATACTCCTGATCTAGATGTTAGATAAGTTGTGACGCAAAAAAAACCAAACCCAACCCCAAGGTGCAGAAAATAAGTAGAGTTTGTTAAGTTTGTGTCAGGATTCTCAATGTAGATTTGAACATCCGGGATAGCAAATTGGATTTGATGAGGATGGACATCCATGAGCTGGTGGTATTTTCTGGCTCCTCTTCGGGACCAGATAACCAGGAAATACGATTTGACCTTCTCTCTTTCTCTCCCTACACGCCCCGACTCGGATTTTGATGATGATCACAAGATGATAATTGAATTTCACCCTCTCCTCCCAGTTGACCTTTTTGTGAAAGTCAAGTCAAGGATCTTGCCCATCACATGAACATCCTCACGAATGGATCCAGAAGATGCAGATCTGGGGTCCCATTTTTTCCCCTCTCCCCCCGCAACAATCTGGAACGATCCTAGTGGCTGCTAAGACCGGAGACCTTTTTCCTGTTCAGATATCCGTGACCCACTCCATTAGATAAGGCAAAACGGTCTAAGGTGGTTCTCCCCAGCCCCATTCTCCTCCTCCGTTTTTCATAAATTGTAAACTTTATAAATTTTACTACTGCAGAATAAACAGTTTTCAAACTGTTACACATTTCATTCTCCTTTAGGTCTCCTCCTACGCTTTGGCGGGTTCCCCCCGCCAAAAAAATACTTTTTAAAATCATTCCTTAAAATGGGCGGTGATGGTCCTTCAAACATGTCCATAACTCCTAGGTTGATTCTTGGGAGTTGCTGAAACACACAGAATGAAGTTGGGATTCCATGTATAACTGCCTAGCTATTAAAACAGACACCAATAGTAATAGCAACAGCAATACAATACAATAGAATAGCAGAGTTGGAAGGGACCTTGGAGGTCTTCTAGTCCAACCCCCTGCCTAGGCAGGAAACCCTATACTGTTTCAGACTGATGGCTATCCAACATGTCTTAAAGACTTGCAGTGTTGGGGCATTCACAACTTCTGGAGGCAACCTCTGTTCCACTGATTAATTGTTCTCACTGTCAGGAAATTTCTCCTCAGTTCTCAGCACTTAGACTTATATACCACTTTACAGGGGTTCACAGCCTTCTCTAAGCGGTTTTCCTTGGTAAGGATGAGTCTCTCAACATCACTCCAAAGACGGAGGGCATAATTCATTGTCATAATTTTTCTAGTCTTCTTTTCCAGGGCTTAAGTTCAATCCACAGAGGGAATACAATCAAGATCAAGGGAGGTACTAATACCACCTTATAAAGCCGCAGTAAGACCACACCTAGAGTACTGCATGCAGTTTTGGTCCCCACACTGTAAAAAGATGTTGAGACTCTAGAAAAAGTGCAGAGAAGAACAACTACGATGATGAAGGGACTGGAGGCTAAAACATACGAATGAACGGTTGCAGGAACTAGGCATGGCTACTCTAGTGAAGAGAAGGACCAGGGGAGACAGGATAGCAGTTTTCCAATACTTGAGGGGCTGCCACAGAGAGGAAAGGGTCAAGCTATTTCCCAAAGCACCCGAAGGCCAGACAGGGAATAATGGATGGAAAATGAACATGGAGAGATTCAACCTAGAATAAGGAGCAATTTTCCTGACCAATGGAACAGAAGTTGCCTTTGGAAGTTGTGGGAGCATCCCTGGAGACTTTCAAGAAGAGTCTGGACTGCCATTTGTCAGGAATGAGGTAGGGTCTCCTGCTTGGGCAGGGGGTTGGAATAGATGACCTATAAGGTCCCTTCCAACACTGTTAATCTGAATCGATCTCAGATGACCAAAGGCCTGGAGATTAAAATGGTTGCAGGAACTGGGCATGGCTGGTCTGGTGAAGAGGAGGACCAGGGTAGACAGGATAGCAGCCTTCCAGTATTTGAGGGGTTGCCACAGAGTGGAGGGGCTCAAGCTATTCTCCAAAGCAACCGAAGTTCAGAAAAGGAATAATGGATGGAAACTGATCAAGGAGAGATTCAACTTGGAAATACGGAGAAATTTCCTGACAGTGAGAACAATCAATCCATGGAACAGAGTTGCCTTCGGAAGTTGTGGGAGCTTCATCAGTGGAAGCTTTCAAGAAGAGACTGGACTGCCATCTGTCAGGAATGGTATAGGGCCATGATGACGAACCTATGGCACGCATGCCTGAGGTGGCACGCAGAGCCCTCTCTGTGGGCACATGCGCCATTGGCAGCTGTTCTCTTCCAGGTTCTGGCACTCCGGCGCATGCACGCCTCCAGTTTCGGCACTCGGTGAAGAAAAGGTTAACCATCACTGGTGTAGGGTCTCCTAGTTGGGTAGGGTGGTGGTGGACTAGATGACCTACAAGCAATGTTCCCTCTAAGCTGCGCGCCTGCGTGGCAACGCACATAACATGCCGCACAGTGATTTTCAATGTCACGCTTCCCGTTAGATGAGAGGCCACTCTCTGCTCCCGGCGCTAACTTTTGCGCTCCTGGGCTTTCTTTGCATAACAGCTGGAGTCACTGCCGATTCTGCTCCAAGCTGCGGAGCACCCAGGGTGATTTCTGTCACAGAAGTTATACCTCTCCACTCTCGGGGCGGAGGCAGGGAAAGTTTTGGTCTGTGGTTGGTTGCACAGCCGGGCTTAGGTGATGGGAGAGAGAAAGTGGGCATCTCCCGCCCTCTCTTGCTTGCGCTTGCCGGTTCCCAGGACAATCTAGAGCCAGCAGGGAACGAGCGACGGCTGTTGGCTGCCATTTGGATTGGATTGCGCCCACCCCCTCCTGGCAGAGTCTTCACTTGACTGAAGCGGAGAAGCTCATTAACCGGCCGCTTTGGGGGGTTCTGGCTGGCTTTTGCCGCACAGTGGTATGGGGCACCAAGTGGAGAAGGCGCCTCTTTCCTTGTTCCTCTTGGTGTTGTTGGATGAATCTTGGGGAGAGAGGAGGAAAAGTGGCTGCAGAAAGGGATAATGCCGTATGCACTGAGACGGGAGGGGAAGATTTTAGTGGGTGTGAGATCATGCTTTTTGCAAGACGGAGGGTGAGGGTCTGGAGCCCTCAATAAACTAATAAACAATAAACACCCCTGCCCCCTCCCTCCTTAGCAATGAATTTAAAACATTTATCTTGAGTTTTCACATTTCAGTAAAATGGTAAAAAAACGGGTATTTGCAACAGCTCCTTTAAGAGGTTAGTGCGTGTAATTATTGTGAACTTTCCAGTTGAAAGATTTTTAAGAGACGGGGAGGGAATGTTATCATTTTTGTTCCTGCTGTGCTTTGGGTAGTGTCTCCCCCAGTATGGAATACTCAGTTTTTGTGCACAACATGCAAAATACTAATTACTATCAATTACTTAACTGTCTTTAAAAAGCACAATCACTTACCGTATTTATTTGCCAACTGCAAATAGTTGTAAAATGTACTGAGTGTCAAGACAAATATTGAAATTAGGAGATACAAGGAACAATAATAGCTTTAGAATAATTGGTCATCCTCTGCGGAAGCTAGCAGATATAAATATGAACTATTATTCATAAATACTAGGAAAATGTCCCTTCATGAAAAATTACTTTTTCAGTCAACTCTGCCTGGCATTAGTTGGGGGAACAGAAATATTAGTTGGCCAATTCTAAAAGAGAGCACCACAAAGAATTTAAAAGATTTTTTAAGAGAGCTGGGTTTTTCATTTATATTATATGTATGAACAGAATTAACACAAATTGCAGATGCCGATCAAAAATAAAGAAAAGAGGATGAAATAATGCTCATTTTAAAAAACTCAATGAAAATAAAAACAATATACCAAAGAGGTGGGGTTCACCGACAAAAGCGCGTCCGACAAAAGTGCGCCCGACGAAACCATGGCGAGAAAACCGTGAGTTCTAAACTGCGCCGACGAATGAGCGCAGAAGCGCGCTGACAACAGCACACCGACAGAAGCGCTCTCTAAACCTAACCCTAAACCTAACCCTAAACCTAACCCTGAACCTAACCCTGAACCTAACCCTAACCCTAACCCTGACCCTGACCCTAACCCTTAACTTAAATTGCGCTTCTGTTGGCGCGCTGTTGTTGGCGCGCTGTTGTCGGCTCGTTGATGACATTGCGGTTTTCACGCCACGGTTTCATCAGCGTGCTTTTGTCATGCACGCATTTGTCAGGTCACGAGGAGGTGGCATACTGGTTGTGATTTGATCTCTTCGGGGATCCAGGGGAATCCCCTATATAAGTATTTTAATATTGCAGACTTGCAGTATTATGATACTGATATTATATAACACTTTTTAATTAAGCAGGTCCCTTGAATAAACATAACTTTGAGTTTCAAATAATCCTGATTTCATTGTTGTCTTGGGTGACATCCGTGAAAAAAATTCAGGTGCTCAGGCATGAAAATGTGCCGCTCAAACACTATACTTTTCCGGTCACACTGAAAAAAAATTAGAGGGAACATTGCCTACAAGGCCCCTTCCAACACACAGACACACACACACACCATAACATGAAAGGAAAACTTGTGTGGACCAGAAACAAGGAGAAGGACTATCAGCGCTTGTTCTCCTGGCTACATAATTTGAAAAGGGAACTCGTGATGTGAAAGGAGGGTTAAGAAACGGCAACATCACAAGGGATAATACAAGTCCAGAGAAGCTGGAAAAGAGCAGATTAACTGGTTGGGTCCAGCCTTCTGCTCCGACCAACTCAACTGCTGGATACACTGCTCCCTGTTTTTCTTCCTTTGACCACACAACCCCCTCTTTTTTTTGGGCGGGGGGAAGATTGGCTGGAAATTACCATGCTGCCTGCTGAACAAACAATCTTTGTGTGTTGTATTCTGAGCCGAAGGTTTGAGTGACAGATCACCCGCCTCAAGAAAAGGAAGAGAAATCTTATGCCTTACAAGAGAGATCTGGAATTTGCCCCAAGTCCAAAGAGGACGGAAGGAAATGACACCAGAACACGGACACAGAAAGATCTGTCTTCCTGCTCTAAGACAGCCAAGGGGTGCGGCCGGCCTCCGTTTTGGGACTACAAAGTCTGTTTTTATAACAATTCCTTCTATTGGGGAATGGGACGCAGAGGATGTGTCTCAAGGGAGCAAGGGACCCATCGCTGGCTTTGATGGTTAGACTCTTTGCTTCCCCCCGCAAATTCTTCAGGCCCGTTCTAAATGGGGAGTTGTGGGTGAAGATGGAGGCCACTTCCACACACCTTCACGCACTTACGTAATTGTAATTCAGATTAGCAGGGTTGGAAGGGATCTTGTAGTCGGCCATCTAGCCCAAGCGGGAGACCCTACACCATTTCTGACAAATGGCAGTCCAGTCTCTTCTTGAAAGCCTCAAGTGATGAAGCTCCCACAACTTCCAAAGGCAACTTTGGTTCCATCAATTGATTGTTCTCACTGTCTCTCCTTATTTCTAGGTGGAATCTTTCCTTGTTTAGTTTCCATCCATTATTCCTTGTCTGGCCTTCAGGTTTTTTTGGAGAATAGCGTGAGACCCCTTCCTCTCTGTGGTAACCCCTCAAATGTTGTAGATCCTTGTTTACATGGAAGAGGACCTAGTCTAAGGTTGCTGAACTAGCCAGCACTCAATTTTATAGGAGGTACCTCTACTTAACTGGTTGAGAAGGTAATCTTGGATGTCCACCTCAAACTCCATGCTAGTAGATCACTTTTAGGAGGCTCAGGATTGAGACCCAAGCAGACGTGGTATTCAGTTCTGACAGGTTCTGGAGAAGTGGTGGCAGAAATTTTGAGTAGTTCGGAGAACTGGCAAACAGGCTGGCCACACCCTCGCTACCTCCCAGGTGATCTTCTTTTGTTGCCCTGAACAGGAGAATGGAGCTGGAAAGCAGGTTAGCGGGGTGTGGGGGGAATGGGGATTTTGCAGTAACCTTCCACTGCCATGCCCATCAAGCCGCTGAACCGGTAGTAAAAATTTTTGAATCCCACCACTGGACCCAAGGCTCTTGGCATGGCTAGCTCACATCTGGTGCTGTCATAGTTAAAAGGCTGAAATAGATCTTCTGGATCAGTTGTTGTCCAGATGGATCGGTCTTCTACTGATGCTCTTGAGTACAGCTGGCAGGTAGATGAGTCTTCCAGATGCTCTTGTCTTCATGGCCAGAGGTGGGTTCTTGCCGGTTCTAACTGGTTCGGTAGAAGAAGTTCGTCAAATCTACCGTACTATTTAGAAGAGGTTCCACCGGTGGACCCGGAAGTAAGTTCCGGAACGCCTGCCCCGGCCCTGTCGTTCGCTTGCCCCGCCTGTTCCATCGCAGCTCACTCGCTCCCCTGCCTGTCCACACTAAAGTAGCCCAGCCTGCTGCTCACTGATTGGCTGGAGTCCAGCCAATCAGTGAGCGGGCTGGAGTCGACCCGCCTGCCTCTAACACTCGTTTAAAAGCGTGGTGCCAACAGACATCCCGAGCAGCTGTCGCATCGTGCTTGCTGATCGGATCCTCCCTTCGCTTCGCCTTCTAGCAGCTTGCTGCTTTCCTCAGGTAAGCAACTAAGTGCAAGGGGGGGGACTAGAAGACCTCCGAGGTCCCTTCCAACTCTGTTATTCTAATTCTCTGCATGCTGGGAATCACCAATCTGAACACACCAAAGGGAGATTCACCTCAGCTTCAAAATACCAAAGGACGTTCTGTGCAGATATTCTGGTTTGTTCTTGTCCAAAAGAGGACAAGTAACGTAGCTATGGACCTTCAAAACGTCTTCGGCTTTGGCCTTAAATAAAATCCCTCCACGAAAGAAGTGGAACAGTTCAATGGCAGAAAGTAGCACCATCTAAGGCCATCTGGTGGCATTAAGGCTTCACGGAAAAGTGGTTTACGAGTTGGTTAAAAAAAACCCACTGTGGTCGGGAGAGAAGGTAGCTTGGTGATGGACACCACAATCCTGGGAACCAAATCCAGAAATAAACCTTTCATTTTCACCTTCTATGCCCCTTGACCACAAAGACACTGGGCACCTGCAACTGGGCACCAAGAGTAACAAAGAGAACGACCAATTAGGACAACAAACATCGATGTGATTCTTTTCATGCCACCAAAATAGGGCACTGAGATGCTGATGATGACAAGTGGTGGATGGTTTCCTGCCTAAGCAGGGGGTTGGACTAGAAGACCTCCAAGGTTCCTTCAAACTCTGCTATTCTATTCTATTCTATTCTATTCTATTCTATTCCTATTTCTATTCTATCCAATCCTATAAAAAAGACACCACCTAACCATCTCATCCTGTGACGTCCCCTCCTCCTCTTGCCTTCCAATTTTCCCAACTTCATGGTGTTCTCCAAAGAATCCTCATTTGGTGGCCAAAGTATTGGGGATCTGCCTCTCTCAAGAGCAGCCAGGGTTGATTTCCTTCAGCATCGACTGACTGGATCTTGCAGTCAAGGGCCTTCTCCGACATCACAGTTTGAAAGCACCAATAAAATCCTATTTTAATCATACATGTGCTAACAGCAGCTAGAATTGTATTGGCACAAAACTGGAAGAGTGAAGAGATCCCAGCGGTGATTATGAAAATATTAGAATGTGCAGAAATGAACACATTAACACTGGCTATCCGGGAGAAAGAACAAACTGAATATTATACAACATGGCAGCTACTACACACTGGAGTATAAGACACACCAAAGTTTTGAAGAGGCAAATAAAAAAAAAAGGGGGTGGGGTGAGGCGGACTCACGTCACGACGATACGGCATGTTATCTTGGAACTCCAAGATCGCCATTGATATCTCTGCCGCTGGACGGTCCTTTTGGACCTAAACTGTCCTGTACAGATGGTGATAGAGAAGGGCACATCCTGCTGATCTAGGGGATATTGCAATGTCTCTGATTGATCCAGGAGAAGCCCTTTTTTCTGGTGACAGAGAAGCAGCCATTGAAGCTGCTGAAGTTGGGACAGCTCCAGAACGGAAGGAAAGCAGGAAAGAAGCGTGTGTCGAATTGGTGAGATAAATTTTATTATTAGAGAAGAGATCACCCCCAAACCCCAAAAGTTAAATTAAAATTGAAGATAGAAGAGAGTAAGCGGTAAGATTAAGCCAGAATTAAACTGTGTGTTATTTTTTATTTTATTTTTATGGATGGAATTTTTACAAATGTTTCCTACTTTTTAAATTGGATTGGTTAATTTTTCTTCTTCTATTTTTCACTCTTTTTTTCATACTTATGGATTAAGATTTTTTTTTTTACAATGCTTGATTGGATTGTTTTTCTTTTAAGAACTTTTCTCCTTAAGTTTGGAATACAAAGAGGGATATAAAAGCAGAGGAAAAGAAATAACTTAGAGGCTGGGGGATTGGAAACATTGTTTTCTTCTTTTCTTGTTGAACATTTGACTTATATCTCAAGGCTTCTTTGTTTATTGAAAGTGATACTGGGAAGAGCACGGGTTGTTTATACAGGTACTCTTCTGGAGTACTATCAGTAGCTGAACTGGAGTGAAGAGAAAGCCTTGACTTGAAAGATTATAATGAACTTGCTTGAAATTTAACAAAAAAGCCTTGGATGTTATAGTAGTAGTGTTTATAAGTTGGAAGAATGGCACAACAGAAAAAGAAACATTAATATTGCATATGATTATGCTAGAAATTAAAAAAAATGCTAGTAACAACAGAAAATATTGAGAAGGGAATGGAGAATATAGAACACAGAACAAGAAAAATTGATGGAAAAATTGAGGGTACTTATCGAACGATGATGAAAGTTGAAGACAGAGTTCTAAAAATTGAAGAAAAGGCTGAACAAAGAGATAAGAAAATTGTTGATATTGACAGTAAACTGAGCATGGTTGAAAACAGCAAGAGTGGAATATGGAAAGGGGAGATCGACGGATTGGAACTCTATTTCAGACCTCAAAATATAGAAGAAGCAAAGGGAGAAAATTTGATAGAAATAATGAGAGAAATTTTGGCAGAAGCATCGGTGATAACCAACGGCAAGCTCATGGAAGGAACAAGTGGAGGGTTTCGAGTTTTTACAAGATATGTAATGAGCAACACGTTGCTGAGAGAAATCCATATAAGATTTACCAAGAAAACAATCAGAATACTAATATTACAAATGGCAACAGATATAAGATTGCACTACTACTGGAAGGACACAGGATTATGTAATGAAAGGTCATAATAAAAATTAAGTTAAACATAGATAAATTTAGAGTATTATGTATAAAATGGAGTGATAATAGTTATAGTCAAATAAATGAGTAACAATGATAATAATGCATATATATATACACTAGATTGATAATATGAAACTTTATACAAATTGTAAGTGAGGACTATGGAGAGGATGTTTAAAAGCCTTGTTATTAAATATAAACATTTTTATATAGAATATGGTATCAGCCCTGGCTTGGCTGATAACAGATCAGAGCCTGTGGCCTAATGGCTAAGACGTCTGCCTAATATGTAATATAGCCCAGGTTCAAATCCCAGTAAGGGTATGGCTAGCTGATGAGAGCTAAATAGCTTGAAATAGATCTATACTAGTCTCCCTTTATTTATTTATCAGCACACAAAACAAATGTAACAAAGGCACACAACACAAATGTAACAAAGGCAACAGTAAAAATATTGGGTTTCTGTCTGGATGGTCTCTTATGACGAGCTGATGGACAAAGAATGGAAGTAGTGACCTCCCAAATATATACATATACATATACATATACATATACATACATACATACATACATACATACATACATACATACATACATATATATATATATATATATGAGAATTTGTGTAAATTGCAAGCGGGGACTATTGTGAGGAAGCACAAAGCTTTGTAACTAATCGACATACTGTATGTAACTTGGGGATGATTTTTATATATTGTGTGTGTCTATGGCTATTTGTTTTATGTTTGTTTAAAAATTAAAAAAAAAGTTTTTGCACTCTGCAAATCTCCCAAAAAGGCCCGTTTTTTGCAAAAACGGACCTGTTTATTCCCCCGAAAAAGGCACGAATAGCCTTTAGGAAGCCTATAGAGTGCTCATGGTGGCTGGGGAGGTAAAATATCTGCCCTCCCCAGCCCCCCAGGAGCACTATAAAAGCTTCCTAGAGGCTATGCACGGCCATTTTGGTGAAGGGGGCGGGGTTTCTGGAGACAAAAAATGCTGTGTTCAGTGTATAAGATGCACACAGATTTTCAGCCTCTTTTTTGAGGGGAAAAAGGTGCGTCTTATACTCTGAAAAATACGGTATTTTATGGATGGTTGGAGAACAAAAACAGAAGTTAGAAATAAATGGAGATCAGTGAAATATAGATAATATGTTAAGACAAAGATGTATGCAACATTGGCAATAAAAATCAGAGCGCCAAATACAAGCTGGGAGGATATGACCTCGTAGATGACCCTCACTCTGTCAAGGGCCTAGGAGTAAGCTCAAACAAACTAAGCCCCCGAGCTCACTGTAACAGCATTACCAAAAAGGCATTAAGAGTTGTTAACCTAATTTTGTGAAGCTTCTTCTCCCGGAACATTGTACTGCTAACTAGGGCATGCAAAACCTTTGCCAGACCAATCCTTGAATACAGCTCGTCTGCCTGGAATCTACACTGTATATCGGACATTAGTACGATTGAGCGAGTCCAGAGGTATTTCACAAGAAGAGTCCCCCACTCCTCTGCTCGCAATAGAATCCCTTATGCCACCAGGCTCAAAATTTTGGGCTTGGAGAACCTGGAACTGCGCTGCCTACTATCTGACCTAAGCATAGTACACAAAATTGTCTGCCACAACGTCCTACCTGTCAGCTTCAACCGCAATAATACACGGGCAAACAATAGATACAAACTCAAGGTAAACCGCTCCAAACTCGATTGCAGAAAATACGACTTCAGCAACAGAGTGGTCAACGCCTGGAATGCTCTACCCGACTCATTAACCTTAAACTGTCTACCGTGGACCTCACCCCATTCCTAAGAGGTCCATAAAAGGGGCCTGCATAGGCACACCAGCGTGCCTACCGTCCCTGTCCTACTGTCCCCATTTATCTGTATTTACTTCCTTTGTTCATGTTTATGTTCATACCAATACTTGTTATCTTCTACATGTTTGGCAAACAAACAAACAAATAAATATTATGATTCTTACAGATATGACTGTTAAGACTATTGTGTTTAATATTACTATTATATTCTTATCAGAAAATATGTTAATGAATAGGATTTTTATGCTTATCATTATTATCATTGTCATAAGATTAGAGAATTACCGTATTTTTTGGAGTATAAGACGCACTCTTTTCCCTCAAAAAAGAGGCTGAAAATCTGGGTGCATCTTATACACTAAATACAGCATTTTTTGCCTCCCAAAACCCCGCCCCTTTACCAAAATGGCCACACATAGCCTTTAGGAGCTTTGCAGAGTACTCCTGGGGGCTGGGGAGGGCAGAAATGAGCGAAAAACTGCCTGTTTTTTGCTCAATTTTGCCCCCCCCCCCAGCCCTCAGGAGCACTCCCTAAGCCTTCTAAAAACTATCCATGCCCTTTTTTTAAACAAAAAACAGGTCCATTTTGGGGAAGTTTGTAGTGTGCAAAACTTTTTTTTTAAATTTGCCTCTTCAAAACCTTGGTACATCTTATACTCCGGTGTGTTTTATACTCCGAAAAATAACGTAATATCAATGTAATGAATACTGTAAATTCCAAAAAAAATTGTACTTCAATGTCTTAATGATTGACAAATGATGACATATTTGTGTTTTTTTTAAAGAAAAATAAAAAAGTTCTGTTCAAACGAATACTGTAAATTCTGATTTCACAGAGATATTTGTACCCAGATGACACACTGTTTAATGGAAGATGAAATGTTCAAATTAATTAATAATAGTAATAATAATTTTCACAACACTATTTTTTTTCCAACCTAACATTTTCCCCTTTGACCATAGGCCTTGAATGTCTTACCAACAATGACTTCCCTAGAAGCTTCATTACATGAGCCGCGGTGGCGCAGTGGTGAAAGTGCAGTACTGCAGGCTGCTTCTGCCGGCTGCCGGCTGCCTGCAATTTGGCAGTTCGCATCTCACCAGGCTCAAGGTTGACTCAGCCTCCCATCCTTCCGAGGTGGGTAAAATGAGGACCCAGATTGTTGGGGGCCAACAGGATGACTCTGTAAACCGCTTAGAGAGGGCTATAAAGCGGTATATTAAGTGCTTATTGCTTATTATTATTATTCTCAGGCTTCAAAGGTTTCTTGGTCCAGTTTTCATCCATCTTTCTTTAAGGAGATGGGGCGCTTTTTAGAACTTTTCGGTTGGCCCTGCCGGAGGAATGAGGCGGAATGAACTAGAAGAAGATATGCACCAGGCAAGTCCATTCCCCTTCAATACATGTGACCGAGTCTGTTTATTCAGATAGACCCATTATTGTAGAGTTTTAGTCACGGAGGAAACTTCTAACAGTAATAAGACACATGACAGAAAGATGTTATACTGGGTCTTCAAAGGTCTTCAACAGAACGCTCTTGTTCACCAGACACCACTGAAGGTTCTTCTTTTTTTTGTCCTTCTGGTGTTTTTTTTTTCCTTTCCAGAATACGTTGCTTGAACCCTAAAGAAAAGTAGCATAAAATACGAAACAGCAGGCCCCAGCCTTAGATAATTTCGCGCATCAACATTTTGAACAAAGCATGGAACATCGGAACGTCTTAAAGAAGGACTCCCGTAACGGTTTGCGGAGAATGACGTGCTCCGTCTGAAGCTGAAACACGGTGCAAGAAGTGGGGAAAAAATAAAAGGTTATTTGGGGTAAAATTTGAGAACAGCTGGTTGTCAGGTCACTGCTGCGCGCGTGTGTGTGTGGGGTGTGCATGCAGGGGGACCATGCTTACATGTGGGGGTGGCGGGGCGCATGCAGGAGGTGCATATTGCGTTTTGCAGGTTGGGCCTCACTTGGGGCACTCGCTCCAGAAAAGGTTAGCCATCTCTGGGCTAGGCCAAGGCATGGCATCATCCCTCCTTGGAAGGCTTTTCAAAAGCTGGAGAAGCATTGTGACGCCTACAGGCAGCTCCTGGCTTCCAGCTGAGCCCCAAATTTATGCTGCAAAGGCAGACATGGGTTAAGGGAGGTTTTTCCTCCCATGTTACGATCTTTCTTGCCACAGATGTTAAGTGAATCGTTGCAGTTGTTAAGTGAGTGACATGGTTGTTAAGCGAATCTGGATTAACCCATGGACTTCTCTTGTCATGGGGTCACAAAAGGAAATCACGTGGCCCCACCTGGGAAACAGAAATAGTCAAAAAATATCTATCTATCCATCCATCCATCCATCCACCCATCCCTCCACCCATCTATCCACCTATCCATCCATCCATCCCTCCACCCATCCATCTACCCATCCATCTTTCCATTCACCCACCCACCCACCCACTCATCTATCCATCCATCCATCCATCCATCCACCTAACCATCCCTCTGCCCATCCATCTCCCCATCCACCTATCCATTCACCCATCCACCCACCCACCCACTCATCTATCCATCCATCTCCCCATCCATCCATCCACCCACACACCCACTCATCCATCTACCCATCCACCAATCCACCCACCCACTCATCCATCCATCCATCCATCCATCCCCCCATCCATCCACCCATCCACCTATTCATCCATCTATCCATCTACCCATCCACCTATCCATCCATCTACGTATCCACCTATCCATCCATCCATCCACCTATTCATCTATGCACCCATCCATCTGCCCATCCATCCACCCATCCACTTATCCATCCATCCATCCATCCACTCACCCACCCACCAATCCACCCACCTATCCATCCATTCCCCCACCCATCCATCTGCCCATCCATCCATCTATCCATCCACCTATCCATCCATCCATCCATCCATCCATCCATCCATCCATCTACCCATCCACCTATCCACCCACCCACCCACCTCCCACCCACCTCCCATCCACCCACCCACTCATCCATCCATCCCCCCACCTATCTACCCATCCATCCATCCCCCATCCCCCACCCATCCATCTACCCATCCATCCATCCATCCATCCATCCACCCATGCACCTATCCATTCATGCATCCACCCACCCACCCACTCATCTATCCATCCATCTATCCATCCATCCACAGATCCAACTCACCCACCCACACAACTCACCCACCCCATCCATCCATATATCCATTCACCAACCCATTTATCCATCCACCTATGTATCCACCCATCTATCCGTCTATCATCTCTCTCTCTCTTTCAGGTTCAATTATAAATCAAACAAGTTTCCATTTCATTGATTTTATGCTTTCTTTATGCCCCAGACTGATTTAGGTTTCAATTTTGCTCCCAAAGGGAGCCGGTTACAAATACAAGCCAATCATTTTGCTCCATCTAATGCAGAAGGAACTTTTTGTCCACCCAGAGGAGAAAACAGGAGTGATTTTCCTGTTCACAATCTTCTCTTCAAGACCAAGCCAATTAATCCGGATTCTTTTGATAAAAGGAACCATTTAATATGCTGTGAACATCTAGCCAAGGGAGTCTGAATGAGACCACTGTATTATTTTATTTATATTTTTTCTTGCCTTGGCAAACACATACGTTTCAGGACTTATGCAAACATTAAAATGTATTTATGGTTCCCCCTAGCGCAGGCTGTACAGCCCACAACCGGCTCCATCAGACATCAAAATATCGGCTATGAAAATGTCACATTGTGAAGTTATCGCTCATGGGTGATGGACTTATCTTCTCCGCCTATTCAGATGAGAGACGAGAAGGGAAATAGAACTATTTGGGGTTATCCCTGGGCTTCAATTGAAGGAAACCCTGCACAGATAATCCAAAGATAAGAGGTTAAAGGAGTGAGCCCCCCCCTGCATGCCCCGCCCTCTTCACATGCACCTGTGACCCTCCTGCACTACTGCTTACTCCTGCGCATGAGTGCACAATCCCCCCATGGCCCATTCTGCAGCTATCAGGTCTTCCTGCAGTCTCCTGGGACCAAAAATGGGGCATTGGGGAGGGGCACTGCATCCTGCTGTGCTCCTCCCATGCATGTGTGCATGTCTCCCACATGCTCCCCACCCCCTGCGCATGCACGGTTTAGACCTGAAAACCCACTGGCCGACGGGAGGCGTGCGCGCATCAGAGGTGGTATTCAGTTAATTCTGACAGGGGTCAACTTGTAAAGCGTTTCC
Organism: Thamnophis elegans; assembly: GCF_009769535.1. Lineage (NCBI taxonomy): Eukaryota > Metazoa > Chordata > Lepidosauria > Squamata > Natricidae > Thamnophis > Thamnophis elegans. The sequence goes on along the minus strand of NC_045555.1, from coordinate 9,545,632 downwards.
ATGACTATTATCAAGTTGACATAAAAAAGAGAGAAAAGGGAGGAGAATGCCATGCATACCTTTGGCCAGAGTCAGGTCTCATATTTCTACAGCTAGTGTGTGAAATGCGCACGTTCATAGCCTGCCGCAGCACCTTGTTGGTGGATGTGATTTATGACACAGACAGAAGGGAGGGGATACAGGAGTAAAGTTCAGACACCACTAAGTGGAAATCAGTTTCGGCTCCACAGAAGAACATGCCAAAATGTTGATCCTAATAAATGACTGGATTTCTTTTGAACTTTTGTCTTGAGGCTCGTAAATTAATTAGGTCATCTTTTGGAAACTTCACAACAGGTTCTGCAGAAATTTTGAGTAGTTCGGAGAACAGGCAAATAGGCTGGCCATGCCCCCGCTGCCTCCCAACCTCCCAGCCAAACTTCTTTTGTTGCCCTGAATAGGAGAACAGAGCTGGAAAGTAGGATAGTGGGGTGGGGAGGGAATGGGGATTTTGCAGTATCCTTCCCCCAGGAGTGGAGAAGGAATGGAGATTTTGCAGTAGCCTTTTCCTGCCATGCCCACAGAGCCACGCCCATGAAGCTGCACCATGCCCATAAAGCCATGCCCACAAAGCTGCACCATGCCCACAAAGCCATGCCCACAGAACAGTAAAAAAAATTGAATCCCACCACTGGCGCACACGCGCGGTGGAACTGTGCTGGGGTGACGGCTCGCGTGCCCGCAGAGATGGCTCCACATGCCACCTGTGGCATCCGTGCCATAGGCTCACCATCATGGGGCTAGGGGAAACGTTTTTCAAAAGCTGGCACGTTCAACAAAAATACAGACAAGAAATCTGCACTTTTAAAGGAACCTACAGAAGAATAAGTAAGGACACAATTGTGGGAATTAATTAAAAAAAATTCCCCTTGAGTTAATATGAGACTCGGATAACACAATCTTGTGTTGTCGCAGTGGAAAAACGAAGGATTCAAACATTCAGGTTTCGCAAAAATGAGAAACAAAGAAATTAAAACATGCAGATTCGCCCATAAGTATTACGGGAAATGGTTAAAAGACACAGAGAGAGAGGGGAGGGAGGGAGAGAGAGAGGGAGAGAGGGAGAGAGGGAGGGAGAGAGAGAGAGGGAGAGAGGGAGGGAGGGAGAGGGAGAGAGAGGGAGAGGGAGAGAGAGGGAGGGAGAGAGAGGGAGAGAGGGAGAGAGGGAGGGAGAGAGAGAGAGGGAGAGAGGGAGGGAGGGAGAGGGAGAGAGAGGGAGAGGGAGAGAGAGGGAGGGAGAGAGAGAGAGAGAGGGAGAGGGAGAGAGAAAGGGAGGGAGAGAGAGAGAGAGGGAGAGAGAGAGGACCACTTACAAATAGAATTTATTACAGGCGGTCCTCAACTTATGACCATAACGGCGCCTGTGTCCATGAAGGTTGTAAGTTGGGACTGTCATACAGCAGGTCACCTCACACGATCGTTGATTTTATGACTGTTTTCGCAGCGGTTATAAAGCAATTGTCGCGGTCATTAGGTGAATCCTTTGGAATGGAATCGTAAGTACCCCTGGGGATGCCTGCCTAACCTCAGACAGTCACTAAATGGCCGGTTGTAAGTCGAGGACTGCCCGTGCTTGGGTTGATTCGGGTCTACGCCATTATACGCCCCTCAGAGAGGGCCCGCAATTTGGGAGTCCTCCTGGATCCGCAGCTGACTTTAGAACATCATTTGTCGGCTGTGACCAGGGGGACTTTTGCCCAGGTTCGCCTGGTGCATCAATTGTGGCCCTACCTGGACCGGGAGGCCCTTCAGACAGTCACTCATGCCCTCGTCACCTCAAGACTGGACTACTGTAATGCGCTCTACATGAGGCTGCCCTTGAAGAGTGTTCGAAGACTTCAGCTTGTCCAGAACGCAGCCGCGCGAGCGATTGTGGGTGCACCTCGGTACACCCACGTTACACCTATCCTCCGTGAGCTGCACTGGCTGCCCATTGGTCTCTGGACACTCTTCAAGGTGCTAGTCGTTACTTTTAAAGCCCTACATGGTATCGGACCTGGGTACTTGAGAGACCGCCTCCTGCCAGTCACCTCCCAAAGACCTATCAGATCCCACAGATTAGGCCTCCTCCTCCTCCAATGTCGGCTGGCGATTCCTCGGGGGAGGGCCTTCTCTGTGGCTGCTCCGGCCCTCTGGAACGATCTCCCCGTGGAGATCCGGACCCTCACTACCCTCCCGGCCTTCCGCAAAGCAGTTAAGACCTGGCTGTTCTGGCAGGCCTGGGGCTGTTGAACTATCCAGCCCCATTCGAGGTTATGGCTGTTGTAGTATTTTAAACTGTTGTTTTTATTTCATTTTTTTATATCCCCTCCCTTTTTATTGTTAGCCGCCCTGAGTCCCTCGGGAATAGGGCGGCATACAAACTCAATAAATTGAATTGAATTGAATTGGGTTATCTGCAAGCTTTGAGGCGATGATGTGTTTCTTTTGAGTTTAATTCATTTAATTTTTGTTTGTTTTTTTAAACACAAACATGTAGAAGTGGTTTCCTGCCTAAGCAGAGGGCTGGATTAGAGGATCTCCAAGGTCCCTTCCACCTTCTAGTCTCGTCTCGTCTCTTCTCTCTTTTCTTTTCTTTTCTTTTTTCTTTTCTTTTCATTCTATTTCTATTTCTATTCTTATGTCTATTTCTATTTCTCATCTAACCTCTTTTGTTGGGACAGAATACTTTTGCTTATACACTGTATTAGAACTCTGTTATTCTATAAATCTAGGGAAAAAAGGCAAACATTTAACAATTAAGTAAGCGATGGAGCCTTGTCCAGTGTCTCCCCCCCTTCCATCTGTGGATTCAAAAAATAAAAGTTTGAAGCCACGAGTTAAAAAAATATATTCCTTTTTATCAGGACATTTTTATCTGCTCTTTGTGCTGCATTTTCCTAGAGTATTTATCTTCATTTCATCCAAAAGAATGTCAGTTGTTCTTTTGTTTTTCTCTAAAAAGAAAGGGTCGATGCCTTCTTTTACTTCGTGCTGAGATGTGAACAGAAAAAAAAAGAACAAACAAACCAGAATTGTTTCTTTTGATTTTCCTCAAGTCCCCCTTTCTACGTTTCATTTCATTTCAAGTGTTTTCCACAATCTGAGAGGAGACGAAATGCTATTTTCCCTGAGATGTGTACTTCAGTATGTATTTTACATCTATCAAAAGAGGGCATTTCCTAGGAATAAATATTTAAATGCAACTTTTGATCGGTATAAAAGTGCACTACAGCATTTTAAGAAGTGTGTTCTCTGAAAGGTAAATAAATTTTGAACTGCTTGTTTAAAATGTTGACTATTTTCTTCAAAAGGTATGTGTTGTGGCCCAGCAGGAGCCGTTGGAGCTGCAAACAGACTCCGATAGCGAGGGGCCCTATGACTCGGCTCTGTAAGATGTGGAGGACCCTGGACAGGGTTCAGACTCCAAGCAGGGACCAGAGTGGCTGGTTGGCCACCAAGAGGCGCCAGAGGCATGGAGCAGCAGTGAAAGCCAAAGGGAGTTTGTCCCTGACGTCAGGCCCTGGAGCAGTGGGGAGGAGCTAAGGGAGGTGGTCCTGGATGCCAGGCAAAGACGGGCAGATAAGCGCTGACAGCAACTACGGATATATAGAAGATAATTGGGGCCAGGTGGTTGTGATTAGGCTCCTCCCAAGAGAGTATATAAGAAGAGACTTTGGGAAGAGGCTTTTTGCAGGAAACAACCGTTATACTAAAGCTGGAGAAGCTCATGTGTGTATTTCTTATCTGTGGAAGTCTGGGTTGCTCCCAAAGTCTTGTCGGTGTGTTACTTTACTGTGAATAAATTGTCTAGCAGTAATCTTGTGTTGGCGTGACTCACCGTACAGAGGGGGGGTCAGAACAGGTATGTATCTATTTATGTACACATATATATGTTTGCATTTTTGCTGATAAATAAATGAAGGGAGACTAGTATAGATCTATTTCAAGCTATTTAGCTCTCATCAGTTAGCCATACCCTTACTGGGTTTCGAACCTGGGGAATTTTTATATATTAGGCAGTTATATTAACCTCTAAGCCACAAGCTGTCCTCCCTTATCAGCTGAGCCAAGGAACTGATTAACTGTTAAATGTTATTTGGGCATACTAGGTGCTTTGACATAACACACACACACACACACACACACAGAGTTATATTTAACTCTAAATATAAATATAAGTTATATTTATATTTAGAGCTATACTAGTCTCCCTTTATTTATTTATCAGCACTAATACAAATATATATATATATATATATATATATATATATATATATATATATATATATATATATATATATATATATATATATATATATATATATATATATACAGGGTGGGGCATAACCTTTTCCTAGGGGGTCACAGCAAGATCGACAGCAGTTTACAACTTCCGCGACACCTCATTTTAAAGCCCATAAAAAACTGAATTGAATGAGCTATTAAATGTTAAATTTGCTTTAAGAATGGCTGGAAAATTCGATTCGGAAGAACAAAGGATCATTGACAGAATAAAATGCATTGCCTTTCGAGAGGCTCGCGATGCTGGAGCGACGTTTATCAATCCACCTCGTTTGAATGCTGTTCGAAGGGCTAATGGTGGTCATACTGACTATTAAATCATGTCAATAAACTCAGTTTTTGATGGGCTTTCGAATGGTGTATGAATTATTTGTGTTGTTATTACAAGTGTTGCTGTGACCCCCTAGGAAAAGGTTATGCCCCGCCCTGTATGTATGTATGTATGTATCTGTATCTGTCTGTGTCTGTCTGTGTCTATGTGTGTACGTACATACATATGTACACTGCCAAAAAAGCCAACACAGTTCTAGAATCAAAATCATGTGAAATATTAATACCACTTTATAATGCCTTGGTAAGGCCACACTTGGAATATTGCATCCAGTTTTGGTGGCCACAATGTAAGAAAGATGCGGAGCCTCTAGAAAGAGTGCAGAGAAGAGCAACCAAGAGGATTAGGGGACTGGAGGCTAAAACATATGAAGAACGGTTGCAAGAACTGGGCATGTCTAGTTTAATAGAAAGAAGGACTAGGGGAGACATGATAGCAGTGTTCCAATATCTCAGCGCGTTGCCACAAAGAAGAGGGAGTCAAACTATTTTCCAAAGCAACTGAGGGCAGAACAAGAAGCAATGGGTGGAGAGAAGCAACCTAGAACTAAGGAGAAATTTCCTGACAGTGAGAACAATTCATCAGTGGAACAACTTGCCTCCAGAAGTTGTGAAAGTCCCACAACTGGAAGTCTTTAAGAAGATGTTGGATAACTATTTGTTTGAAGTGGTGTAGGGTTTCCTGCCTAAGCAGGGGGTTGGACTAGAAGACCTCCGAGGTCCCTTCCAACTCTGTTATTCTAATTCTCTGCATGCTGGGAATCACTAATCTGAACACACCAAAGGAAGATTCATCTCAGCTTCAAAATACCAAAGGACGTTCTGCGCAGATATTCTGGTTTGCTCTTGTCCAAAAGAGGACAAGTAATGTAGTTATAGACCTTCAAAACGTCTTCGGCTTTGGCCTTAAATAAAATCCCTCCACGAAAGAAGTGGAATAGTTCAATGGCAGAAAGTAGCACCATCTAAGGCCATCTGGTGGCACTAAGGCTTCACGGAAAAGTGGTTTATGAGTTGGTTAAAAAAAACCCACTGTGGTCGGGAGAGAAGGTAGCTTGGTGATGGACACCACAATCCTGAGAACGTCCGACTAAATCCAGAAATAAACCTTTCATTTTCACCTTCTATGCCCCTTGACCACAAAGACACTGGGCACCTGCAACTGGGCACCAAGAGTAACAAAGAGAGCAACCAATTAGGGCAACAAACATCAACGTGATTCTTTTCATGCCACCAAAATAGGGCACTGAGACGCTGATGATGACAATAGAAGAACAAGGACCAAAGAAAATGAAAAAAATAAAACACAACAGGCTGTACGGTAGACGTTTTCTGAATGTGGGTTTTGGATTGCAGACGTTTCATTAGCCAAGTAGGTAACATCAACGCCTACTGTTCATCAGCTGTTCCAATAGTTGACTGAGGACAATTAACCAGTGGAACAGCTTGCCACCAGATGTTGTAGGTGCTCCATCACTGGAAGCTTTTAAGGAGAGACTGGACTGGCACCTGTCTGAAATGGTGTAGGGTCTCCTGCTTGAGCAGAGGGTTGGAGTAGAAGATCTCCAAGCTACAAGCTACAACTAATTCCGAGGGGGCGTCTTCCGTCTCTCCATCCGCCTTGCAAATATTTATTTTATTCATTTACTTACTGTACCTTTGTGCGTCATTCCAGTTTACCATCTGGCCCGTGGCAGTTTAGCAGCTCAACCAATATAACCACCACTGGGATCAAAAATGAAAACAAGAGACACCCCGGATGAAAACATTAACAGCATGAGATGTTCAAAAGTCATCAGAAAGTCACGTCAATGACCCAGAGGACTAAGGACTCCTGGGTGAGTGGATGGGAAGAAGAAGAAGGAGGAGGAGGAGGAGGAGGAGGAGGAGGAGGAGGAGGAGGAAGAGGAGGAGGAGGAGGAGGAGGAGGAGAAGGAGGAGGAGGAGGAGGAGAGTTTTCAGCAGTTTTCCCTGAACCATTGAAATGTCAAAGAGAGTGGAGACTCGAGACGAGGCTTGCAAAAAGTATGAGCTTTTATTTATGGCCATAGCAAAAGCTGGGTGACAAAACTATATCCAAAACATACAAACAAATGCATGTAAGGAATAGCCGCACCCTGCAAGAGGGGATCAGAGTATTATATACATTTTAGGCAGATAGAAACAAAAGTTATCCAATCAGAGATAAAGATTCGTTACCAACATGATCTTTAAAGTGTTCTTTTGTACAAGCTCCTATCTCTGTCTACCTTATCTGTTGTGGCCCGGCAGGAGCCGTTGGAGCTGCCGCTAGACTCCGACAGCGAGGGGTCTTATGAGTTGGCCTTGGAGGAGGAGGACGACCCTGGACAGGGTGTCGACTCCGAGCAGGGTGAGGAGAGACTGGTTGGCCACCAGATGGCGGCAGAGCATTGGATCAAAGGGAATGTTCAGGAAAACATTTGGGAGTTGTTTCAGGATGCATGCAGGCACAGGGCTACTTGGCATAAAGAACAACGGAGTAACTACAGGAGGTGATTACGAACAGCTGATGCTGATCAAGATCCCCTCCTGCTGATAAAAGAGACTGCTGGTGCCACGCCCTGGTTGCAGAAGTCAACGTTCTCGTTCTTGTTCTCGTTCGCGTTCACAAACCGAGAGAAGCCAACTTGGATAAGTGGCTTGATAAGAGAAGCCGGTTTGCAGTGTTGTGTGAGTTATAGGACTTTCTGCCAGAGGTATTATCTTTGTTTATTTGGGCTTGCAGCAAACAAGAGCTTGGACTGATTAAAACATTGTTTTGTACGTCTGTTTGGCTTTCGTTCCTGAACGGAGAAGGGGGGTCAGAACACTTATCTATGGAGGATTCCTATAGCCTTGTGTAGGGGGGTGGGGGGTGGCAGCAGAATGCTTTAAGGATTTATGAGCCAGGAAAACTCCCTAGTTTGGTTCCTTTATCTATGGGGGCCTGATATTCCCGTGCAACAATTTCTTCTATATTTTCAAGAATGTACTGATGAAAGAAATGTCCTTCTGGGTTCGGCTCCAAGTGGGGAAAAAGACACTGGAGACATGGAGGCTGCTTGGAAAGATGGTTTACTGTTGGACAGGGCCACATGGCTTGAGCCCTGAACAGAAAAGGGGGATCACACGCTTCAATGTTGGTGGAGAAGAAGAGAAGGAAGGACTGAGATGCTGAGACCCTGGTTTTATGCCCTCTCTGGCCTTTGATCTTGAGCTTGTATTCTGGTTGGTTGTCAGACTCCCATGGGGCCATGCAGGGGCAACTCTCTAGGCTGCGTTTTGAATCCAGGTTTGGTTGAGTTCTCAGACGCCATGTCGGTGAGTTGGGTAAAGGGCCAATATTATTATGCCTTAATCCCATCACTTTGGAGCTGAAGTGGAGAAGTCTTTATTATGTAAAGTGGACTAGCTTGGCCTTCTTAATGGCCCATTGACAAAGTGGGGATGGGCAGGAAAGTGCAGGCAGCTATTCTGTCTTTTAAAACAAGTTTCTTTCTTTTCACATCCAGAGAAATATTCTGCCTTTTCAATATTTCCTAGGATATTTCATTTTTCTGGGAAAGGGCTGGGTGATAACTTCCTACAGTACCTAGCTTTGAAGCCAAGAATAGAAGCGAGACGCAGCAGTGAAATAACATTTGGAGTCCAGTATTAAGGTTACAATTTGCTAGGCTAGAAAACAGTTGTTTTCTGACAGTCTACAACAATATAAGCAGAAGCCAATAACAAGGCTTAATTCTTAACAATTGATTTCTAGCAGAATGTCATATCAGAGGCAAACAGCAAATATTGGTTTAATCGGTAACAATTATATAGTAACATAAGCAATTCCTAATAAAAGCAAATAGCCAATATTGATTCATATGCTGCTTCCGAATAAAAGTGAGGTTTTAAGGATTTCTTCTTTAAAGCGTGACAAAAAAAAAAAAAAAAAGAAAAAGAAGAAGAAGGAACAAATTCCAGAATTCTTAGAGAAGCAATTTGCACCACCAGAAACCCCTGGGGTATAAACATTGCAATGTCTGGCACAACTTTGGGGCAAACATGTGAGTAAGTTTGAAAGCAAAGCGACCCATGCCAACCTCCGGCTCACTTGCAAAATGAAATCTCCATTTTTCATGGTTTTTTGAATACTGAGATCCCTTCTGTGGCCACGATCTGCGTTGTCCCCAAATCAGGGATGGTTATTTCAAGGCCTTTTGCAACAGCTTCGGCTGTTAATTTAAAAACCGAGGAGACTTGCTGGTTGGTTGGCCCATGGGTGCATGAGAATTCCTTCCCTTTGACTGTCAAGATTATTTAAAAGGTTTTTCTTTTAATTCATCTTGGACAATCATGGGATTTTGATGTTGTGCATGATACAGAACATTTTTCCAGTTGTTATGGATGCGTGTGGAAGATGGACCATGAGGAAGGCTGAGTGCCAAAGAATGGAGGCCTTTGAACTCTGGTGCTGGAGAAGAAGACTCCTGCATTGAGTCCCTTGGACTGCAAGGCCATCCAACCGGTCAGTCCTAGAGGAGATCAACCCTGGCTCCTCTTTAAAAGGCCAGATCCTGAAGAGGAAACTCCAATACTTTGGCCACCTGATGAGAAGGAAGAAGGACTCCCTGGAGAAGAGCCTGATGCTGGGAACGATGGTGTCAGGCCTGCAGTCAAATTCCTTTCAGGATCTTTGGCCTGCCACACTCTCTCTATTATTTTACTTTGCTGTTTCATTAGTGGGGCAATTGGGAGGGGGAATAGTAAGGAGTACAATTGTAGAATGTGTTGTTGTCAAAATAAAACGTTCCTTTCTAGAACCCAAGGTCATTCTTTGTCTTTGCACCTCACCTCTGCACCTGACTGGAACTAGATGGGTGGAAATGCCAGCGTGGCAGAGGAAGATTGGACCATGGGATGGACTTGTGGGTCTGGGGGCAAGGTCTTGAACTTTGAACTGGGTGGGAAACCCAGGAAGCTTTCAGATTCAGGTTTCCACAGTTTGTACCAACATGTCTCTCTTATTAAACTGGAACTTGGATGAAAGCTATGACTCTGATTTAATTCTGGATGATACTTGGAACGCTGACAGATAGAGGGCAAAAGAAGAAGGGGACGACGGAGAAGGAGATGGCTGGATGGAGTCACCGAAGCAGCTGGCGTGAGCTTCAGTGGACTCCGGAGGATGGGAGAAGACAGGAAAGCCTGGAAGAACGTGGTCCATGGAGTCACGATGGGTCGGACACGACTTCGCAACTAACAACAACAACAACAGAAAGGCCTCGCCTTAGGACCACAATTGAGCCCAGCATTCCTGTTGTTAACTGAAATATTTGTTTAGTGAATTTTGCCCCATTTTATGACTCTTTTTGCCCCAGTTGTTAAGTGAATCACCAAAGTTGGCAAATTAGCAACCTGGTTGTTAGATGAATCTGGCTTCTCCATTGACTTTGAGGGGTCAGGAGGTCACCAATCATGTTTACCTGACCCCTGGGACATTACGACCATCGTAAGTATGAAGACCGTGGCCAAGCATCTGACTTTAGATCACGTGGCCACAGGCATGCAGCAACGGTCGTAAGTGTGAAAAACTGTCACTTTTTTCCAATCCCGTCGTAACTTCGAATGGTCACTAAATGAATTTGAGGACTGCCTCTAACTTACCGACGTTATTGTAGGCGCAAAGATTTAGCATTAGCTTCAGTGGGTGAAGATGATGGAACTGAGGTGGCAAAATTGACTTCTTTTAACCCAGAAAAGACAATCTATATCTATATTTCTGGCTGGCCAGAAACCCCTTCTTCTCTTTTTGCATGAAACAGGGAAAAATTGGACTTATGGTTTTGGTTCTGATGAGTCAACAGACTGGATTATAGAAAGAAGAAGAGTTATGTTCTAACCATAAAGAGGTATATTTATAATGGTATTTATAACTGCTGTCAAGAAGATCTATAACTATTTTACTTTTCTTTCCTTCTCGCTCTTCTTCCTTCCTTCCCTTCCTTCCCAGTTGCCTTGCCTTCCCTCTTTTCTCTTTCTTTCTTTTTCTTTCTTTCTTTCTTTTCTTTTTCTTCCCTCCTTCACTTCCTCTGCACTTGCCTTCCTTCTTTCTTTCTTTCTTCCTTCCCTCCCTTCTTTATTCTCCTCCCTCCTTCCTTTCTCTATCTTCCTCCCTCCCTTCTTCCCTCCCTCCTTTCCTTCCTCCCCACTTTTCTTCCTTCCCTTTCTTATTCTATCATCCTCCCTTCCTTCCATCCCTCCCTTCTTCCTTTATTCTCCTCCCTCTCTCCTCCCTCTATGTTCCTCCCTCCCTTCCATCCTCCCTCCCCACTTGGCTCCCTTCTCCTCCCTCCCTCCCCACTTTTCTTCCCTCTTTCTTTCTTTCTTTCTTTCTTTCTTTCTTTCTTTCTTTCTTTTCTTCTTCCTTTATTCTCCTCCCTCTCTCCTTCCGTCATCCTTATTCCTAAGTGGTCTGTAAGGGGTATGCATAAGCACATCAGCGTGCCTACCACCCCTGTCCTACTGTCTCCATTTATTCATACCTATTTACTGTGTTCACATTTATGTTTATACTTATACTTATTATCTTTTACATGTTTGACAAACTAACTAAATAAAATAAAATAAATAAATTTTCCTTCATCCCTCTCCACCTTCCTTCCTTCCTTCCTTCCTTCCTTCCTTCCTTCCGTCTGTCTGTCCGTCCTTCCTATTTTCTTTCCTCCCTCCCCCCTCTATATCCTCCCTCCCTCTCTTCTTTCCCTCACCATATTAGTTCATATTCGGTTTTTCCTCCTTTTTTTAAAAAAAACATCTTATTACATAAAATCCCCCGCTTTGCTCAGATTCCGGAGGCATTCATTTCCCCACTCAACGAATCATCGATGCGTGGAAGGGGGACGCTGAGTTTTTATGTCTTTATAAGCTACCACAGGCTCCGTCAATCTGCGCTCAGCAAATTTTATTGGTCATAAATTCATATGCAGGAGCATTTTATTGTCCTGGTTGCAGACAGGTAGCTGACCTTTTTAAATTACCTTTAAAATATTGTGTTTCTTAACCAGTCTACGGGACCTGCGAGCCATCCTTCCTCTCCGCTAAATGCAGGGCATAATATACAAGTGACTTTTCTTCCTAAGGTGAAATTGCAAGGAATGGGGTCTCCCTGATACCAAGTCACAGAAATAACAAATTGACATAGTTCAGAAGGAGAGTTGTGGATTGAAATAAATAAATAAATACACCAGGGCAGTGATGAAATTCAATTTTTTTTTACTACCGGCTCTGTGGGCGTGGCTTGTTGGGCGTGGCAGGGAAAGGATACTGCAAAATCCCCATTCCCTCCCCACTCTGGGGACAGCCAGAGGTGGTATTTGCCAGTTCTCCGAACTACTCAAAATTTCCGCTACCGGTTCTCCAGAACCTGTCAGAACCTGTTGAATTTCACCCCTGCTCCTGCCCCCTAAACACACCACTCAAATCTGAAGCCAACTGGTTTTCTTTTCGCTGTCTTATTGTCTTCAAAATTTTAACTAAATTTTTTTGGACAGCAAGTTGGTTTTTTTTTAAAAGGGAAAAAAAAACTCCTTCGACTTGAGCGATGAATCTCTTTTGTTTTAATTGGGAATCTGGATGGGCTAATTGAGGAGTAGAATCTCATCATTTCTCTATTGGCTTCGTAAAAATTAAGCTTCAAAACCATTATTATCATTGATTTTTTTTAAAAAAAGTAGGATGTTATTTAAACGCCCAGCAGCATTTCACTAATAGAGCAAAGCTGCTATTTTTTTTTTAAACAATAAAACCGTCTTCTTTAGGATATTCCACGCAGAAGAAATTGCTCTCCGGAGACTTAAGGTCACCAAATCACTCAAATGAAATGTCCCACGTTTTTTTGGCTAATTTTTCGGTACCCTTGGCATCACCACCGAGGCATGAGACAGATGCGAACAGGAGGGGGCGCTCCAGGCCTACTTGAAAACCGGGCTGCAGGCTCCCCCCCCCCCCCCAAACAAATCTAAGGAATGGAAAAGTTTGGCATAAAAAGCCAGCATAAACTAAAAAGAAAGTTTTTCACAGTTCGGCAGCTGAGCCCACTGTTTCAGGGACAGTCCACCTGTGAATAATTCTTGCTGGGCAGGTTTGTTTTGCTAAATCCTAAATTGTATCAACAGAGGATAATCAAGATCAAGGGAAGTACTAATACCACTCTATAAAGCCCTAGTAAGGCCACACCTAGAGTACTGCATACAGACTGGGTGAAACCAGGCTTAATAGCAGCAACTGTGAGAGGGATCTTGGAGTCTTAGTGGACAACCAGCTAAATGGGAATGGTAGCCAAAAAAGGCAAAGCAATCCTAAATTGCATTAACAGAGGGATACAATCAAGATCAAGGGAGGTATTAATACCTCTCTATAAAGCCCTAGTAAGACCACACCTAGAGTACCGCATCCGGTTTTGGTCACCACACTATAAAAAAGATGTTGAGACTCTGGAAAAAGTGCAGAGAAGAGCAACCAGGATGATGACGGGACTGGAGGCTCAAACATACAATGAACAATTGCAGGAACTGGGCCTGGCTAGTCTAGATAAGAGAAGGACCAGGGGAGACAGGATAGCATGCTCCAATATTTGAGGGGCTTCCATAGAGAGGAGGGGGTCAAGCTATTTCCCAAAGGCCAGAGAAGGAATAATGAATGAAACTGATCAAGGAGAGATTCAACCTGGAAATAAGGAGACATTTTCTGACAGCAAGAACAATCAACCCATGGAACAGAAGTTGCCTTTGGAAGTTGTGGGAGCTTCATCCCTGGAGTTTTTCAAGAAGAGTCTGGATTGCCATTTGTCAGGAATGATGTAGGGTCTCCTGCTTGGGTGGGGGGGTTGGACTAGATGACCTACAAGGTCCCTTCCAACTCTGTTAATCTTATTGCTTCATATTGTTCCCATATATAGGCAATGTAACCTCATAGGACTGAGTTGGCAGGGGGGCACTTCGATTCCTTGCCTCTTAACACAAGGCCTGCCTTCACTGGCTGTGGTGTGGCCTAGCATGGCAGGACTCTCGTGCCACAAAGAAGAGGGAGTCAAGCTATTCTCCAAGGCACCTGAGGGCAGAACAAGAAGCAATGGGTGGAAACTAATCAAGGAGAGAAGCAACTTAGAACTAAGGAGAAATTTCCTGACAGTTAGAACAATTAATCAGTGGAACCACTTGCCTCCAGAAGTTGTGAATGCTCCAACATTGGAAGTCTTTAAGAAGATGCTGGATAGCCATTTGTCTGAAACGGTATAGGGCTTCCTGCCTAGGCAGGGGGTTGGACTAGAAGACCTCCAAGGTCCCTTCCAACTCTGCTATTGTATTATTGTATCTTTGTTAGATTGTGGTGGCCAAAACTGGATTCAGTGTGCCAAGTGTGGTCTTACTAAGGATTTGTAAAGTGGTTGTAGAACTTCACGTGAACTTGATTCCTTTGCCACACAGCAAGAGGGTGGCAGCAGCCAGACATCGCACAGACATACCAGCTGGATCCTGCCCCTTCTCCCCCATATTCTTATTTTTAATCCAACTGGTTTTACAGCAGGGCCGGGAAGGGAAGCTCGTCTCCCTGGTGCCACACTGGAAGCTGTGGACCTCCCTTGGCTGTGGGAGCAGATGGCCTGGTGCGTGCCAACCGCTGACGTTGGCACCGGCTGGCAGTTTCCAGCCACACTGGCACAACATGAATAGATTTCTAATTAGTCATTGGAGGAGAAAAGGGAGGGCAAGACGGAAGAGAAGAAACTACCACCACCTGAGTACCAATTTATAAGGCCTTGCTAAGACCACACCAGAGGTGGGTTCCTACCAGTTCGCACCTATTCGGTAGAACCGGTTCGTCAAATCGACCGAACCGGTTAGAAAAGGTTCCACCAGTGGACCCGGAAAGCAGGCCACACCTACAGAAGAGGTTCCAAAATTTTTTGAAACCCACCACTGCCCCCCCACACAGACAGACAGACTGACAGAGAGAGAGAGAGAGGAAGAGAAAGAAAGGAAGAAATAAATAAATAAAAAAAGAAAAAAGAAAAAGAGTGAGAGAGAGATGAAAGAAAAAAAAGAAAAAAGGGACAGAGAGACAAAAGGAAGGAGAGAGAGAGAGAGAGAGAGAGAGAGAGAGAACACATGGCTGGCAAGCCACTCCTACCAGGTCACATGGCCGGCAAGCCACTCCCACAAAGGAGGCCACACCCACAGAGTAGGTTCCAAAAATTTTTGAAACCCACCATTGGATCACACCTGAAATATTTGCATCCACATTTGGTCCCCATACTATAAAAAAGATGTGGAGACTCTAGAAAGAGTGCAGAGAAGAGCAACCAAGATGATTAGGGGACTGGAGGCTAAAACATATGAAGAATGGTTGCAGGAACTGGGTAAGTCTAGTTGAATGCAAAGAAGGACTCGGGGAGACATGATAGCAGTCTTCCAATATCTCAGGGGCTTTCACAGAGAAGAGGGAGTCAAGCTATTCTCCAAAACACCTAAAGGCAGGACAAGAAGCAATGGATGGAAACTAAACAAGGAGAGAAGCAATCTAGAACTGAACAGAAATTTCTTGATAGGGAAATCAATCAATCAGTGGAACAACTTGCCTCCAGAAGTTGTGAATGCCCCAACACTGGAAGTCTTTAAGAAGATGTTGGATAGTCATATGTCTGGAATGGATATAGGGCCCCGGGGAGTAGCAACAGCCCTTAGACTTATATACCGGTTCACAGTGCCTTTACAGCTCCCTCTAAGTGGTTTACAGAGTCAGCCTATTGCCCCCCCAACAATATGGCTCCTCATTTTACCGGTCTCAGAAGGACGGAAGGCTGAGTCAACCTTGACTCAGGATCAGGATCGAACTCCTGAGAGTGGGCAGAGTCAACCTGCAATACTGCATTTTAACCACTTGGAAGGAAGGGAGGGAGGGAGGGAGGGAGGGAGGGAGGAAGGAAGGAAGGAAGGAAGGAAAGGAGGGAGGGACGGAGGGAGGGAGGAATGAATGAATAGCACAGACTTATATGTCACTTCACAGTACTTCACAGCCCTCTCTAAGCGGTTTACAGAGTCATCCTCTTGACCCCAATCTGCGTCCTCATTTTACCCACCTCGGAAGGACAAAAGGCTGAGTCAACCTTGAGCCTGGTAAGAATCGAACTGCTGGCAGTGGACAGAGTTAGCCTGCAATAACACTTACACTTATAGACCACTTCATAGTGCTTTTACAGCTCTCTCTAAGCGGTTGACAGAGTCAGCCTCTTCACCCCAACAATCTGGGTCCTCATTTTACCCACCTCGGAAGGACGGAAAGCTGAGTCAACCTACAGCCTAGTGATATTTGAACTGCCAAATTGCAAGCAGCCGGCAGGCAGCAGAAATAACCTGCAGTGCTCCACTCGAACCACTGTGCCACCCTGGCCCATGGACTAGAAGGCCTCCAAGGCTCCTTCCAGCTCTCTTATTCTGAGCTACCCAAACCAGCAACAAAAGATGTGGCAGCATGCCGGGCACTTCGGGCAAGGGGGGCAAGAAAATTGTGATGGGGGACCCTCTTGCTTGTGGTTGAATTTCACTGAGACAGGATGGTCCCACATATTCTTTCCTTTCCTTTCCTTTCCTTTTTCCATTCCCTTCTTTCCTTTCTATGAAAACATGAAGAAGCAGGGGAGGGAAATCGTCATTCCCCCCCCCCCCTCCCTTGCAGAAAGTTGAGAAGGAAAAGTATCCGTATCTGAGCGAATTACCTTTGGCTCCAAGTCTCCCTGGCAAACCTTAACTGGGCAGGGATTTTCGCGCTGGTTTTTCTGGCTGCCACCGAACCGCATTTTGAACCAGGCAGGGCTAATCCCAGCTCTCTGTCTTTTTAATCATCTCCCCACCAAAGTGACAGGGCCCTCAAAAGCCTCGCGGTTTTGGTCGAGGTGTTAGATCCACGATAGCCAAAGGAGCCTCTCGGCCATCCAAGCAGGGTGGGGGGGGGGGGAATCCAGTTTGACAGGTGAGACGAAATGGCAGCTATATCAGACTGCTTGGAGACGATTTTAACATCTGCCGCGGGACGACAATTATCCTCTGCATTTGGGGAGGGTTTTTTTTTTAATGAACGTGGAGACCGAGGTCCACTTTCTCTCAGCCGTGAGCCAAGGACTACAAGACCCTCCCCAAAATGAGTCATATCTGGAAGGAACCTGTGAGAAAGTCTCTTTGTTGTGACCTCTCGGCCCCTCCAGCATCCAAATCAGAGGAGTAACCCACCAGTAGAGCTGGCAGCGGATTCAGACAGTGAGGTCGCTGGGGAGGAAGTCCTGGAGTCTGGGTAAGGTTCTGATGAGGACTGTGTGTGGGAGGCAGAGAGGGGGCCAGGGCCATCTGACAGTTATCAGCTGAGTCAGACTTCAGTGAGGCAGAAGAACAGCTGGAGCCTGTTCCCAGTGTGTGCATGCGCAGAGTTGCCAGATGAAGGGAACAGCTAAAGAACAGGGGTCAACTTGGGAGTAAGGCCACAGGTGGATGATGAATGGCCCCTCCCAGAAGACATAAAAGAGGAGCGAAAGGGGAGTGGAGTTTGCAGGAGACCATTAGTTCGCTTCATTGGTTCCTGACTCTCCGAGACTCTTTGCCAAGTTCTGCAGCTATCGGCCTGGCAGCTCTCCAAACCAGATGAGGTCTGTGGCTGTAAATCCTCCCTCGAAAGACTTTGCTGGATGTGAATGAGCAGAATTCACAGTCAATTCATAAAAGAGGTTTTGGTCGGGACAAGGAGTTTGCTTCAGGCTCTTGGGACGCCTCGGTCGGAACAAGAAGGAGGAGGGGGTTTGGGAGTCAGGGTCGGCATCAAGGCAACCTGAGAGTTCCGAGGGGGAAGAGGGAATGGAGCTGGCAAAGAGACAGAGGCGGAGGCTGGGCCATCCGTCAGCCCTCAGATGGAGATTCAACAGCTCCCACGTCTGGAGATGGCTGATAAGGAAGAGGAGGAACAACTGGGTCCAGTGTCTGACGCACGGATGCGTAAAAGGCAGAGGAGAGGAGAACAGTGGAAATCTATGGGCCGGTCGTTGGGACGGAAGAGCCACTGCTGCTAGCAAAGCCACACCCTAGCTCTGGGGATAATAGGCAGGGGGTGGAGATGAATAGATGTGGCAGAGGAGAGGAGAACAGTGGAAATCTATGGGCTGGTCCTTGGGACGGAAGAGCCACCGCTGCCAGCAAAGCCCCACCCAACTCTGGGGATAAAAGGCAGGGGGCGGAGATGAATAGATGTGCCGGACAGACTTGTTAGCCTGCAGTGAGAGAAACTTTTTTTGCCAGAGCTGTCGGCGCTCCTAATAAAGGAATATTTGAGTTTGCTTCAGAGGGCTGGCCGTGTTGGGGTAGCTCTGGGTCAGAGTACACTCTTTGCAAATGTCTTGCAAACCGCTGGTGTCTTTTGCAAGCTGAGAGATTAATTAAGGCCAATTTGTTTATTGTTCCAATGTGGTCAGAAGAGCTGATGGGAGTTTAAAGCAGGGCTGTTCTGGCTTAAAATAGCCTCCGATGGGTTAGTTCCCCCCCCCCCCCCAGTGACAGCATTCACACAGTAGATTAATCCGCATTCAACGTCCTTAAGCACCTCTGCTTAGCAAGGCCCGCAGAGGGAGCTCTCGGGGCGTGGTGCAACTTGGAAGAATTGGTCAATAGAGGTGGTCCTCGGTTTACGACAGTTCGCTTAATAACTGCTCGAGGTTACCACAGCCCTGAAAAATATGACTTAGGACCGTTCTTCACGACCCTTGCAGTATCCCCCATAGTTGTGTCATCAAAATTCGGACGCTGGGAGTACCGACTCACATTTACAACGGTTGCGGTGATCCCATTTGGCGATCTTCTGTCCAGCAAAGTCCATGGGGAAAGTTGGATTCACTTAACAACCGGGCGACTAAGGTATCCACTGCAGTGATTCCCTTAACAACCGTGGCAAGAAAAAATCGTAAAATGGGGAGAAACTCACTTCAAAAGCATCTTGCTTAATGTTGGGCTCAATTGTTTACTCGGTCGTAAGACGAGGACCACCTGTATGAAGAAAGTAATTGCCAATAACAACAGGAATCAAAGTAGGGAAGGCTGCCTGCTGAATACAACTGCAGAACAGAAGAAAATAGCTATGTTTTAACTTTATGCACACAAATAAAGCCCATTGTGTCACTATGGGGCCCCCTGGTGGCGGCTATTCCATAATAAGGGGGTCACACTCGAGAAGGCCCTGCTGTGCACCTCTGCATACAGCTCAACTTACAATCTCAATTGGGACAGAATTTCCATCGCTAAGTAACTTTGGTAGTGAAGGGAACCATACTAAATTTGCAAAAAATTTTTGACAGGGTTGTCAAGCGAATCACTGCAGTTCTTAAGTGAATCACAAAGCAAATCCAACTTCTCCCCCCACTAGCTGGGCTTATCCAGCCGGGGAAATCACAAAAATGATCGCATCCCCCCCTCCCCCCCCCGTTTGGCCAAGTGCGCAATTTTGATCATTTGAGAGCGGGGAAGCTACAACGGCCATAAGCGTGAGGACCATAAGTGTAAATCACTTTTTTTCAGCGTTGTGAAATGTCACTCGCTAAATTTGATGGTTGTAAGTTTGCCCTTCAGAACCAAAGTTGCCTTCGGAAGTTGTGGGAGCTTCATCCCCAGAAGCTTTCAAGAAGAGACTGGACTGCCATCTGTCAGAAGTGGTGTAAGGTTCCCTGCTTGTGCTGGGGGGTTGGACTAGATGACCTACAAGGTCCCATCCAACTCTGTTAATCTGTTAAATGGTGCAGGATCTACTGCTTAGCAGGGGGTTGGACTAGATGACCTACAAGGTCCCTTCCAACTCCTGTTAATCTGTTAAATGGTGCAGGATCTCCTGCTTGCGCGGGGGGTTGAACTAGATGACCTTCAAGGTCCCTTCCAATTCTGTTAATCTGGTAAATGGTGCAGGGTCTCCTGCTTGCGCGGGGGGTTGGACTAGATGACCTTCAAGGTCCCTTCCAATTCTGTTAATCTGTTAAATGGTGCAGGGTCTCCTGCTTGGGAGGGGGATTGGACTAGATGACCTTCAAGGTCCCTTCCAACTCTATTAATCTGTTAAATGGTGTAGGGTCTCCTGCTTGGGAGGGGGATTGGACTAGATGACCTTCAAGGTCCCTTCCAACTCCTGTTAATCTGTTAAATGGTGCTGGGTCTCCTGCTTGCACGGAGGGTTGGACTAGATGACCTTCAAGGTCCCTTCCAACTCCTGTTAATCTGTTAATGGTGCAGGGTCACCTACTTGGGTCTGGAGTTGGACTAGGTGACCTACAAGGTCCTTTCCAACTCCGCTAATCTGTTAAATCGAGGTCTACCTTTATTAAATAGTCAGATCCAGATAGATTTCCAAGAATTCCATCGTTGCTAAAGGATGATCACAACTTCATTTTTTTTTTCCTTGGCTAGGGACTGGCAGGAGTGTCTCTGTAAAAGTTGGTGCGCATTTTGTGTGTGTTTGTGCGCCTTTGCACGCCTGCTAAAAAAACAAACCAACCCCTTATTCTTTTTCTAAGTAAAATATACAGAGGGAAACAGACGTATCTTGTTGCCTGGGTAATAGCCGAGGAGAAAAAACTCACAATTGCAAATTGAAAGAAGGAGAACCGCCAACTCCTTAAAATGGTTTTGTTGGCAAGTGCAACGTGGCAAGGCGGAAGAGAAAAGGGGGAGGGAGGGAAACGCGGGTTAACAGGGGCACCGCTCAAAGACGTAAACCCGTGGCAGGAGGAGAAATATTTACGCTTCGCTACCCAGAAAATAAACATCTCCAAGGGGTTTACAAAAACATCCTTTGAGTCGAGATTCGTGGTTCCTGGAGAAAAAAAAAAAACCAACCCAGATAAACAAGACCCTGGAACTGCTAAATATAAGCTAAGGTTCTAGTCCTCACACATTCGGATGGACCCTAAAATGGGCGGGGCCAAAATCTGCTAGAAATGGGTGGCTGTTCCACTGAAGAAAACATCCCGCGGATTTTTTTGGGGGTATAAAAACAGGGGTGATGTGAATGAATTCATTAGCATACCTGGGAGCACAATATCCAGTTCTTATCATTCTCCGTCACATCGAGAGGAATGCAGCTAGTCCTCGACTTACGACTACAACTGAGCCCGACCTTTCCGTTCCTAAAGCAAGACATTTGTCGACTGAGTTTTGCCCCAGTCTACAACCTTTCCTGCCACCGTTGTTAAGTGAATCCCTGCAGTTGTTATCAATTTGTGACACGGTCGTTAAGTGAATCGGGCTTCCCCGCCAATTTCGCTCGGCAGGAGGTCAGCAAAGGCGATCACATGACCCTGGGATGCTGCGACCGTCATAAATATGAATCAGTTGCCAAGTGTCTGAATTTTGATCACATGTGAAAAATGGCCATAAGTCACTTTTGTAATCCATTGGACTTCGAATGGTCAGTAAATGAATTGTCGTAAGTTGAGGGCTACCTCTAATGTTTGAACCGGATGCCCCAAGACAACTGGCCAAATTCAGAGAAAATGCGAAGCCAAGATTTGTAACGAAGGTTTGTTGAACAAAAATCACAGCGTCCTTTGCAAGGCCATAGAAAACGAAATCTTCATTTTATCCTTCAATGTGTCAAACGTCAGCTCCGTGTTATATAACTGACATCAGGAATGTAATTATGGGCCAGGGTTGACTTTGGAAGAGACCCTGGAGCTGAGACGGGGGAGGGATTACAATTCTCACCCACCTTTTACTCTGCGAGGATGGCAAAGAAATTGCATTCCTTGTTCACCCCCAATTATTTAAGATTCAGTTCCTAGCCCCCTTTAAGCGGTTTACAGAGTCAGCCTATTGTCCCCAACAATCCGGGTCCTCATTTTACCAGCCTTGGAAGGACAGAAGGCTAAGTCAAGCTTCAGCCGGTCAGGATTGAACTGCTGGCAGTGGGCAGAGTCAGCCTGCAATACTGCAGTTTAACCACTGCGTCACCACTGCTCTTAATAGCAATAGCCGTTATATACCGGTTCACAGTGCTTTACAGCCCCCCTCTAAGCGGTTTTGCAGAGTCAGCCTGACGGAAGGATGAGTCAACCTTGAGCCTGGTGAGATTCAAACTGCCAAATTGCTGGTAGCCAGCAGTCAGCAGAAGTAGCCTGCAATATTGCATTCTAACCACTGACTGCGCCACCAGGGCTCTGAGATTCTTTGCATGGGAAATTGTGTTATAGTCCTCTTCCATCATTGGGGGGGGGGGGTTGTCTCAAAGGGATGGTTCACACAAGAGACCCCAACCTGAAAAAGCATCTTTGGGACAACCATGATCTGAATGACTGAGAACCACATAGGGAGTTGGTTGTGTTGAGATTGGAGGTTGCAATTGAACTAACGTTGGCCTTCAAGATGATCAAGGTTCATTTGCCTCCGTAGTAACATCCCTGTGATGTAGGTTGGACTCCGAGATTATGTGTTCAGAACGAGGCTTCTCAAAAGCACAAAGCCGACTCCTCATCCTGATAAAACCCCTTTTATTTAGTTCAAAGGGAATTCCTCTCCAGTGCCGGCCAACAGTCTTTCAAGATATTTCACAGCTGCAGAACTTGATCAGGCTGGGAGAGCTGCCAGGCCCGATATCTTCCAAACTCCACGCTGTAGCAGCAATTCCTTGGCAAGCAGTCAGGAAGAGATCTTCACCCTAATGGATTGAACTCATTGTCTCCTGCAAACTCCCCTCCCCTTTTTCTCCTCTTTTATTCCCAATTAAGTGAACCAATTGTCTCCTGCAAACTCCACTCCCCTTTCGCTCCTCTTTTATGTCCTCTGGGAGGGGCCATTCACCCGCCACTTGTGGCTTTACTCCCGAGTCACTCCTTAAATGTTCCCTTCTCCTGCGCATGCGCACACTGGTAACAGGCTCCAGCTGTTCTTCTGCCTCACTGATTTCTGACTCTGATAACTCTTGGACGGCCCTGGCCCCCTCTCTGCCTCCGACGCAAAGCCCTCATCAGAGCCTTTCCCAGACTCCAGGACTGGCCCATGTTCCTCCCCAACCTCCTCACTGCCTGAATCTGCTGCCAGATTCGTTGGCTGCTGGTAGGCCACCGCTTCATGATGAGAGTAAAACTCGCCCAGGTGTTTCCAGGAAGAGGTGAGCTTAAACCTGCAACTCCTTCGTTTGAATCCAACAGCTCAATCCTGATACTAAAACCCTCCAGGCACACACAAGAACAACTCCCTGGTTTTTAGTAAGGAGAGAATTGAATTTCTTAGCCCCGGCGTTTGACCTCCCCCTCCTTTAAAACACCTGAAAAACACACACCTTTCACCGAGCTATCCTGAATCGATCGGAGAAGCAGCCTTATTGAGTTCTTAGCCTTCGGTATTGCATTTTTTTAAAGGTGCCACCTGGGAACACTTAACGGAGCAAGAAGAGAGTAGAAGGTTGCATATATTAAGGATGGGAATAAATAAGTAATTGTACCGGAGAAAAATCTTGCCGAAGTCTGATCAATGGCGGCACTGGATTCGTCTGAGTGACCTGCACTGGTAAATTCTCGCAGCCTTGGAAAAACACACCGGAGACGTTCAATAAAAATTGAAAATGGAAAACGAGGAAGATTAAAAAGGAGGGTTGCCTCCAGTTTGGGGATCGCGGTACCTTGGAGATGCCACGCATTTTAGCCCCCACTCCCCTTGAAAGAAGCACCCTAAAATCTCAGAGTTTGCAGGAGACGTTTAAGACACAAAGGGAAGGGCAGCAGAGATGATGGCCAACCTACAGGATGACGTTGAGGGCCAACCTTACAAGATGCAGAAAACCAGCTAGGAAACTTTTTAAGAGTTGGGAGTTTCCTGCCACCTTTCCACCGATTCGTGTTTGACAAACAATCTGGTGCATTGAGGGCCCCGCAATGTGTTTTCCAGCTTCTTGCAGTGCTTGTCAAAACGTTGAGGTTGCGTCAATGGCTAATTCTCCTTCAGGACCCCCGACGGCGCCCGCAATATTTCTGCCATATGACCTGGTGTGCTGCCTTTGCGTTGGCATTCCCATCCCGCTTGTTTTCCTGTCTTGTTTAATTAGAAAATAAACTCCTTAGTTTGGAGAGTTATCTTACCGGAGGCAGCAGGGCTGACGAAAAAAAGCTCGTCATTAAGCAGAAGTCCAAGGTGGTCTATCTGTCATTAAGCCAATGGATCCTGGCCAAGGGTGGTCTACCCCCTCCAAGCACTGTGGAAGGAAAACGAGCTGTCAACTCTGAAGAGAACCTGGCTGAAGCCATCTTCTGCTGCTTCACAGTTGTCACAAACTACCGTGTTTCCCCGAAAATAAGACTGGATCTTATATTAGTTTTTGCTCCGGAAGATGAATTAGGGCTTATTTTCTGGTTAGGTATTATTTTTGGGAAATATGGTACTAAATGCATCCATCTGGCTGACAATCTTAACTGGGGTTTATTTTGGGAGGTAGGGCTTATATTACAAGCATCCTGAAAAATCATGCTAGGACTTATTTTCCGGTTAGGGTTTTTGGAGGGGGGGGACAGGGTAGTAGAGGGTAGGGGGGACATGATAACCTAGCTAGCAGTCAAAACAAAAAGCTTTCTCTTGAGAACCAAGGTCAAATATACAGATGGCCATTGAGGGAGAGGAAAAGTTACCCAAGGAGCCCAGCAAACATTCTGAGTGGAGAATGTGACCTGTGACCATAAGGGAGGGGGGGTCAATTGCTATTTTATTATGCTATTACAGGGGGAGGGAACTTTTCAGAGTTGGTTTTCAAATGGCTGTGCCGATTTGATGCATCTAATAAACATTACGTTCTCACAGGTGGCTGGCCAGAGGAAGAGAGAAGTAACCAAGCAACCGGCCAGAAATTGGATTGGACAGCGTGACCAGTGCTACCTGGGGGAAAGGGGAAACTTTCACTTTTAATTAAGTGAAAGCCGCAGAAACTTTTAGAATTGGCTTTCACCAGTTGTGCCAATAGGATGCATCCAATAAGTTGTTCTTTGAGGAATTTGCCTGCCTTGGACTTCTGCTTTTAATGGGTGCGTTACTCGGAACACCAACATGAGCCTCTAATAGATGGACAGAGCCCTCCCTTACCCCCAAATTCTTACTCCTCTTCTGTAGAGTTCTCCTCTACAGAACTATTTCCTTTCTATTGGGATGACTGGCCGGATCGGACCAAATCAGGGTAAACTCATGTTCTCTGCTTCTCCTCTTGGAAATCTGGAATATACCAGAAGGGCAACGGATCTCATTATGCCTCTCCATATATCCCCTAAGATAGACTAGGAATTCGGAACTAGCAATTCAAAATTCAGAATTCAGAACTAAGAAATAGGAACGCAGAATGCGGAATTAAAAATTTGGAATGCGGAACGCGGAATGGGGAACACCAAACAAGGAATTTGGAATTTGGAACTCAGAACGCAGAATGCAGACAGCAGAATTCGGAATTCGAAACTCGGAACATGGAAGTCTGAACTTCGAACTCGGAATTCAGATTTTGGAACATGGAATGCAGAATTTGGAATTTGCAACTCGGAACTCAGAACTCAGAATTCGGAACAGAAATATTGCTCCTCTTCACAGAACTTTGAATATGGAGGGGAAAAAAAACTGACTTGCAAAAAACACTTGCAAAAAACAGATGGTCTGGACTAAATCTTCTCACAGAATAGCCAATCAAGGGTCCCGAGGAAGCTCAGAAGCGTGGATACTGGGGTGTTGGTGGTGGTACTATCTGTTGTTCTGACCAAGACTTTCCAAGAGCATGAAGCAAACTCCTTGTCCTGACAAAAACCCCTTTTATTAATTGACTGTGAATTCTGCTCATTCACATCCAGCAAAGTCTTTCGAGGGAAGATTTACAGTCACAGACCTTATCTGGCTTGGAGAGCTGCCAGGCCGATAGCTTCAGAACTTGGCAAGGAGTCTCGGAGAGTCACGAACCAATGAAGCGAACTAACGGTCTCCTGCAAACTCCACTCCCCTTTTGCTCCTGAATGGAGGGGCCATTCATCGTCTACCTGTGGCCTTACCCCCAAGTCGACCTCTGTTCTTTAGCTGTTCCCTTGGTCTGGCAACTTTGCGAATGCACACACTGGGAACAGGCTCCAGCTGTTTCTCTGCCTCACTGATGTCTGACTCCGAAGGCAGCTGATAACTGTCAGACAGCCCTGGCCCTTTCTGCCTCCGACACAGAGCCCTCATCCGAGCCTTCCCCAGACTCCAGGACTGGCCCATGTTCCTCCCCAACCTCCTCACTCTCCGACTGCTGCCAGTTCCACTGGTGGGCCACAACATCTGTATGTATTTACGGATTCTAGAGGTACTCAAAGGCCATCAAGAAGAGCTGCTTTCTTGAATCTGTAATCTCAGTTGGTCTAACCCATCTAAATTAATGGCCTTCACCACAGCAGATTTCAGCAGATTGCCCACTGCCCTGAAGCACAAACCAGCCAGCCCACGATTAGGGATGTCTCAATATGGATACTCACATGGATCAGAGGGTTTGTTGTGGCCCGCCAGCGGCCTGTGGAGCTGGCAGCAGAATCGGACAGTGAGGAAGTTGGGCCAGTCCTGGAGTCTGGGGAAAGCTCAGACGAGGGCTCTGTGTCAGAGGTAGAGAGGGGCCCAGGGCCATTTAGGAGTTATGTGCTGCCCTCAGAGCTTTCAGCGTCGGACATCATGAGGCAGAGGAACAGGGGGAGCCTGTTCCCAGTGCGTGCATGCACAGAGCTGCCAGAAGGCAAGAACGGTTAAGACAAAAGGGGCAACTTGGGAGTAAGGCTTGGAGGTGATTGGACCCCTCCCATAAAGGAGGAGCAAAGGCACATGAGCCTTTGCAGGAAACAACTTTATTTATGCTGGTCGGTTTACATTCTGAAGCTCCATTTTGACTCTTTGCTCCATTAGTCCTTGCCAACCAATTGCCCATTAGGCCTTTGGCAGTGTTTCAAGGGAGATAAAGGTGGGCGCTTATCAGCCTTATCCCGAAAGACTTTGGCAGACTACTGTCGGACTCTTTACAAACTATTTGTGATTCATTACGGGCTTTGAATGAACATAATTCACAGCCTTTGAAAGAAAGAGAGTTTTTGGGACTAAGTGTGTGCTTTTTACTGTCTCAGGAAGCCTAGATAAGAACAGGGTTGGCTTAGATGGCCTCAAGGGAGAAACCCACCCCCTGCTCGAGGTTTATGAGGCCTGTGTCAACCATCATTCATTCTTGCCCAACCCTTGGCATCTCCTGATCTTCACAGCATCACCAGAGAAATGCTGGAAGTCTTCAACCGCGTAGAAGCCTGGAGAAGTAGACCCGGGAGGTTAAAGAAGCTTGTTTAGAGAACGCTCTGTCTTACTTTGGCACCAGAATAAATGGCTTGTCTTCTCCTGAAGGGTAAATAAAGGTCCAATCTTCATTCCGTTTGACTGGGCTTCAGGGACGCATCCAACTGGGGTTCTTGACAGAAACGCAGAAGTGGTTTGTCGCCGGTTTCTCTAACAGGGCTTTCAAAATATTTCCCACACTGACCCTGCGGGTTTCTGGTGGTCGTCTGGCCAAATTACCCTGATCCGTGGTGGCGCAAGTGGTTAGAGTGCAGTACTTCAGGCTACCTCTGCTGATTGGCTCCAATTTGGCAGTTCGAATCCCACCAGGCTCAAGGTGGACTCAGCCTTCCGTCCTTCCGAGGTGGGTCAAAGGAGGACCCAGATGGTTGGGGGCAAGAGGCTGACTATCAACCACTGAGAGAGGGCTATAAAGCACTGTGAAGCGGTATATAATTCTATTCTATTATTCTATTATTCTACTGCTATCTTCCTTCCTTCCTTCCTTCCTTCCTTCCCTGTGCCCCTGCCAGCACTTCGATCCTGATTGGGCTCAAGGTGGACTCAGCCTCCCGTCCTTCCAAGGTGGGTCAAATGAGGACCCAGATTGTTGGGGGGCAAGAGGCTGACTCTGTAAACTGCTTAGAGAGGGCTGTAAAAGCAACTGTGAAGCGGTATATAAGTGCTATTGCTATTCCTTCCTTCCTTCCTTCCTTCCTTCCTTCCTTCCTTCCTTCTTTCCTTCCTTTCTTCCTTCCTTCCCTCCCTCCCTCCATCCTTGGTGCACATTGGTTAGATTGCAATCTTGCAGGCTAACTCTGCCCACTGCCAGGAGTTCGATCCTGACCGGGTCAAGATTGACTCAGACTTCCGTCCTTCCAAGCTGGGTAAAATGAGGACCCAGATTGTTGGGGGCAATATATGCTGACTCTGTACACCACTTAGAGAGGGCTGGGAAGCACTGGGAAGCGGTATATAAGTCTAAATGCTGTTGCTATTGCTATTTTAGGTGTTACCCAAAGCTGGTTACTTAGCATCCTTTTCAGAATATAAGACGCACTCCCCCCACAAACAATGGGTGAAAATTGTGGTCCGTCTTATACACCAAATGTTGCCAAAGCAGTACCCACCCACTGGCCCCCTGCCCTCCGACAGTTTTCGGCCTCTACGTGTCACATTTTCAGCCTCCACACACACACCATTTTGGTCCTCTGAGTATTGCATTTCCGGCCCATTCCAGGAGGTGGGGATCAGTGGCGGTGAATGAGTGGCGGTGGCAACGAACAGGGCATAGCAAATGGGTGGTGGCAAATGGGCAGTGCTGAATGAGTGGCGGTGGCGAATGGACCGCAGCGAAGAGGCCAGATGAGTACCAGATGGATGCCGGGAGGAAAAGCCAGAATTTTTTTTCTTGTTTTCCTCCTCAAAAAAGGGAGGTGCATCTTATAGTCCAGAGCGTCTTATACCCTGAAAAAAACCGGTAGGTCTTCCTGAAGTTGGACCGTGAGAATTTCCTTAATTTGTCCCTATATATTTGAATGGTCCTCTCCTGCCGAACTGGAGACATCATAAGCCCTCTCCTTCCCCACAGCTCTGTTTTCATTCTCCCACAAGGAGGGGCGGGCTCTCTTAAATTGTCTTCTCAGGCCAACATACGGAAGAAACCACAATCGGAGCAGGTGTGAAGCTGCTGAAGAATGGCAAGTGGGTAAGGCAGCACAACACCCCCCCCCCTTTTTCCCCAAGCCTCTTTATACCCCTTTCCAACCATGATGGATGTGCAGAAGGAAACTCTTCTGTCCTTAGTTTCCAACCGTTCTCGCTGTTAACTGGAAATAACGGGTTTTCTGCTAATTGCTTGGTTGGTAAGAAGACTAGGTGTGCAGCTGGCACCCCATAAATCAAAGCAGCCTCCAAACTTAAAACTGCTTGCAGAAGGAAATGGTGGGAGGGAAGAGGGGGGGAAGAGAGAGGGGGGAGAAGGAGAGAGATAGAGAAAGACAGAAAGAGAAAGAGAGAGGGAAAGGGAGAAGAGTGTGAGGGAGAGAGAGGGAGAAAGAGAGAAAGAAAACAGAGGGAAAGAGGAGGAGAAACAGAGAAAGAGATAACAGAGGGGAGGGAGAGAGATAGAGAAAGAGAAGGAGAGAGGGAGAAAGAGAAACAGAGAGAGGGAGAAAGGAAACAGAGGGAGAGAGGAGAAGAGAAAAACACAGAGAGAGAGAAAGACAGAGAGGGAGAAAGATAAAGAGAGAAAGGAACCAGGGGAGAGAGGAGAAGAAAACAGAGAAAGAGAAACAGAGGGGAGAAGAGATAGAAAGAGGATGATAGAGGGAGAAAGAGAACAGAGAGAGAAAGGAAAAGGGATAGAGGATAATAGAAAAACAGAGAAGAAAGAGAGAGAGGAGATAGAGAAAGGAACAGAGGGAGAGGAGGAAAGATAAACAGAGAGAAAAAAACAGAGGGGAGAGATAGAAGAGAAAACAGATAGAAAAGAGATAGAGAGAGAGAGAAGGAAACAGAGGTAGAGAGAGGAAATAGACAGAGAGAGAAAGAAACAGAGGGAGAGGGATAGCTAGAGAAAGAGAGATAAAAAAGATAGAGAAGAAGGGAGAGGGGGAGAGAAAGGAAACAGAGGGAGAGAGAAGGAGAGACGAAGAGAGAGAAACAGAGAGAGAGACAACAGAGGGGGATGGGAGAGAGATAGAGAGCGAGAAAGAGAAAGAGATAGGAGGCAAACGGGGGAAGAGGGAGAGACAAAAACAGAGGGAGAGAGATAGAGGGGAAGAGAGAGGGGAATGGGACAGAGAGAGGAAGAGAGAGACAGAGAAAAGAGAAAAGAAAAAAGAAAGAGAAAGAGAGAAAAGGAGAGATAAGGAAGAGAAAGAGAGGAAGAGAGAGAAAGAAAAAAAGAGGGAGAGAGAAAGAGAGAAGAAGGGAAGGGAAGATCAGATCCAACTGAGACATGCCAGGTTGTCTGATGAAGGCTGGTAAGCGCCTGTGCCACATGCTTATAGCCACCAACGTCCCGGCTGCCCGTTTTCACAGCAGATGCCCTCCTCGAGAGCCTCGTCTGGTTGGGAATCAAGGAATGTTGCCCAGGGTGGGACCCTTTAACCCATAACTCAGGGTTTGGTCAGAGATGGACGTCAGAGAATGGGTGGGGGGAAAGGGGCTGCCAAGGGGACTTAGCAGAGAGGATGAAAAGCTGACAGCATTTAATTGGCTTTATGGAGCTAACTCCCCCCCCCCCCGAGATGTTCCCGCAAAGCCGTCCGAGGGGGACTTCATTTGCAGAGAACGAAATCGTTTGCAGCGTTTTCTGACTTCCTGGGTTGCTCTGCTGGGAGAGGTGGAGGGAGGCCGTGGTGTGAGTGTTTGATGATCCCCTCAAAGGCACAACTCTGAAGACGGCACAGGAAGCAAACTAAAGGGAGTCGTGGGGCCAGCTGGGAAAGAGGAATAATGCCGGCGTTATTTTTAGAAGGTTTTTAACGAACCTGTTTGGAGAAGGCGATGATGAGGATGAGGAGGAATGGGGGAATGGGCTGTTGATGGGGCAAAGAACCAGCTAGAGTGTGATAACCTGGGGCGTGGCACGAAAGCAACTCAGCCAGAGAACAGGTCTAACTCCCCTTTCTTGCTCCAACTTTGCCCTCAAACATCCCCACGTTTACTACAAGTCCTGGAGCAGAGCTCTCGCGCGCACCTTCAGCAGCCTCTGGCTGAGAGTAGTCCAGTAAGCCAGAATAAGCCAAACAGTAGCTAGGGCCAGCAGTCCAGTAAGCCAGGGTAGCCAAACAGTAACCAGGGTTAGCAATCCAGTAAGACAGGTTTAGCCAAACAGTAACCAGAGCAAGAAGTGCAGTGAAGCAGGCAAACTGGACAAGCCCCACCAGACAGAGCACGGTAATCTCCATGTGTCGGCAAGTGCACACAAGGCTCCACAGATTCAAGGCTTGTTCCCGACAAATGCCCCTCCCACCGGCACCTCCTTACAACTCAGTCCCCAGGGGTGCCTTGTGAAGGGGGAGTAGGGCACTCTCCTCCTTTGTAGCCAGCTCGGTCTGTGTGTCGTTCTCGCCTTCTCTCTTCTCTCCATGCTCTAGGATCAGGAGCAGGTGGTCCTTGCTCTTCGCCTGATCTCTGCCTGTCCTCCTCCTCCCTCTCTGTAAGCCTTTCTAAATCCTGAAAAGCCCTTCCCAGACTGACTCTGCCCTTCCCCAGTTTCCTCCAAGGCCAATGGAACCGCCCTCTCAATCTCTGTCGCCTCTTGTTCCAGCTCATCATCCTCCGGCAGGAACATGACATAGGGCTTTGCAAACCGACCGCCATCATCCAGGATAAATTGGAGCTGCGAAGTCTTTGGCTAAACTCTTTTTGGAAAGGAGGGAGAGAAGAGCAACGGAAGCTTTGGGCAAGGACGATAACAAACATCCAATGGTTGCTGGGCTACCTGATCAAGCTTGATTCTGCATCCATACAAGACTCAACAAAGGTTATTACCATTAATGGTGGACCTGTGAGGAGGCTAAATTTTTTTGGACAAGGATCAAAAATTGGCTGGAGGCAATAACAGGGGTTAAAATAGAATGGAAACCTGAAGTTTTTTTTTTTAATTAGGAATAATGTCTGAGAAATACAAAAAAGAAATCCAGTATTTCTACATATAGAAACATATAATTACAGCGGCAAGGATTGCCTTTGCCCAGAAATGGAAAAACAAATTAATTCCAAGTGAAGATGAAATAATAAGAAAGGTTATGGATTGTGCTGAAATGGACAAACTCACTAAAGAAATCCAGGGAAAGGAAGAATCAGAATTCTACCAGATATGGGATAAATGGTATAGATGGATGGAGGAAAGAAACAAAAATCAATGAAGGAATATAACAAAACTCAAAAAATAATAGTGATGATTAAAATAATAGGTTTAAGAATGGTGAAATCCAAATGAAATATAATAGAAGGGGAAATAATATAAGGTGAGCGGTATTGATTGATAATTGCTATTAGAAAGAACAGGAAGCTCCTGTTCGTATTGTATTGTGTAAATGTGGTGTACGTCTAAGGTTTTGTGTGTGTGTGTTTTACATGTTTGTTAATAAAAAATAAAAACACTCATCAAAGGTTTTCAAGAAGAGGCTGGACAGCCATTTGTCTGAAATGGTATGGACTCTCTTGCTCAAGCGACGGTTGGACTAGATGATCTCCAAGGTCCCTTCTAACTCTGTTAGTCTACGTATTCCAAAAAAACCTGGAAACTGGTGGAATGAAAATAAAAACCAGAAGAATAGGTCGGCATTGAAAATCGGAATAGAGCTGGAAGGGACGTTGGAGGTCTTCTAGTCCAGCCCCCTGCTCAAGCCGTGGCACGACAAAACCGCGCTCGACTAAAGCGCGCCCGATTAAACCGCGTCACTGACGTCATCAGCAGGGCGACAACAGCGAGCGCGGAGAAAGAAGGGCGCTTTAAATAGCGCTTTGAAAGCAAGCCAATTCAAGTTAAGGTAAGGGTTAGGTTTAGCGTTAGGTTAAGGGTTAGGATTAGGTTTAGGGTTAGGTTAGGGTTAGGTTAAGGATTAGGTTTAGGGTTAGGTTTAGGATTAGGTTTAGGATTAGGTTTAGGGGGGTTAGGTTTAGGGGTTAATTTTAGGTTTAGCGTTTACAGCGTGCTTTTTCTCCGCGCTGTTGTCGCGCTGTGATGACGTCAGCTACGCGGTTTCGTCGAGCGCCCTTTAGTCGAACGCGGTTTTGTGGTGGAACCGCTCAAGCAGGAGAACCTATACAAACTCAGACCAGTGCCTGTCTAGTCTTTCCTTAAAAACCTCCAGTGATGAAGCACCCACAATTTCTGGTGGCAAGTAGTTCCACTGGTTAATTGTCCTCACTGTTAGGATGTTTCTCCTTCTTTCCAGGTTGCTTCTCTCCTCGATTAGTGTCTATCCGTTGTTCCTTGTCCTGCCTTCTGCTGTTTTGGAGAATAATTTGAACCCCATCTTCTTTGTGGCAGCCCCTCAAATACTAGAATATTGCTATCATGTCACCCCCTAATTCTTCTTTCTCTAGACTAGCCATACCCAGTTCCTGCAACTGTTCTTCGTGTGTTTTGGTCTCCAGGCCTTCGATCCTCTTAGTTGCTCTTCTCTCAGCTTTTTCCAAAGTCTCAACATCTTTTTTTGCAATGTGGTGACCAAAACTGGATGCAGTATTCCAGGTATGGCCTTAATAAGGACTTATAAAGAGGTACTAATCCTTCACCTGATTTTGATTCTATGCCTCTGTTTATACAACCCACGATTGCGTTAGCTTCTTGGCCGCTGCCGCATACGGCTGGCTCGTGTTAACGGATCGTCCACTAGGACGCCAAGGTCCCTCTCACAGTTGCTGTTTTTCAGTAAAGGTAAAGGTTCCCTTCGCACACATGTGCTAGTCGTTCCCGACTCTAGGGGGCAGTGCTCATCTCCATTTCAAAGCCGAAGAGCCAGCGTTGTCCGAAGACGTTCTCCATGGTCATGTGGCCGGCGTGACTCAACGCCAAAGGCGCATGGAACCTGTTCCCTTCCCACCAAAGGTGGCCCCTATTTTTCCACGCACATTTTTTATGTTCTTTCAAACTGCTAGGTTGGCAGAAGCTGGGCCAAGTCACAGGAGCTCACTCCGTTATGCGGTGCTAGGGATTCGAACCGCCGAACGGCCGACCTTTCTGAATGACAGCATTGAAGCAATGGAGTAGAGAAGGAGTAACTCCGATTCTTTCCACCAATGTAAGACTAGGAACCAAGATTAGGAAGGAAGGAACCGGCGAGGCTCCCGAGCATCTTTGTGGATGCAAAATGAAAGGTGAACTCAAGAGGCTTCCTGTTAACACACCTCTGCCTCTTGTTGTGTGTTAAAAGGAACACAATACTATGTATTCCTTGTTTTTCTTGCCCTGTCCTGCCTGCGTCAACTGCTTAATAAGCAGATGGCTTCATTTGGTGCGGAATTTCTTCTGGTGTGTATCATGCGTCCAGAGGAGGTGGCTGTTGCGTTATCCATGCTGGAGGGGGCTTTTAGATTTGCAAGTTCTGCCTGATCCCTCTTTAGTGGCCTGAAATAATTAGCTGTCATAACATCCATCACATGCTCCCTCCCTCTTCCCGATGACTCAGGTGGCACACGAAACAGAAATGCATGCATCACCTGTCAGTCCCATGCCATGCTCACGACACATGTGTTCCAAAGACATGTGGGGGGGTGTCCTTCCCAAACAAAGGTTTCAGAAGGTGGGGGGGGGGCAGGGACGTTTTCTGCTTCAGATGCCCTGTTTAGATCCAGCCTTTTCTGCCATGGGATTGAATCCAGCTCTCAGCTAGCTGAAAAGACTTTTTCCCAAGCATGAGAGTCAAGAAATCTTCATTTTATTGCTGCTCACACTAGATGGAGCGAGCACCTCTTGGTGATAGCTGTGGTGGCACAATGGTTAGAATGGAAGTATCACCGGCTTATTCAGCAGACTATCAGCAGTTTGATTCCCACCGGCTGAAGATGGACTCAGCCTTTTAATTAATTCCAAGCAAAGATGAAATAATAAGAAAGGTTATGGATTGTGCTGAAATGGACAAACTCACTAAAGAAATCCAGGGAAAAGAAGAATCAGAATTCTACCAGATATGGGATAAATGGTATAGGTAAATGGAGGAAAGAAAACAAGAATCAATGAAGGAATATAATAAAACTCAAAAAATAATAGTTATGAGTAAAATAAGAGAGTTAAGAATGATGAAATCCAAATGAAATATAATAAAAGGGGAAATAATATAAGGTGAGCGATATCGATTGATAATTGCTATTAGAAAGAACAGGAAGCTCCTGTTCGTATTGTATTGTGTAAATGTGGGGTATGTCTAAGTTTTGTGTGTGTGTATTTTACATGTTTGTTAATAAAAAATTAAAAAAAGAATGGAAGTATCACCGGCTAATTCAGCAGACTATCAGCAGTTCGATTCCCACCGGCTGAAGATGGATTCAGCCTTCTGTCCTTCCGAGGTCGGTAAAATGAGGACCCAGATTGTTGGGGGCGAGAGGCTGATTGTTATGGCCCACCAGCAGATCTGGCAGCAGAGTCGGACAGTGAGGAGGTTGGGGAGGAACATGGGCCAGTCCTGGAGTCTAGGGAAGTTTCGTATGAGGGCTCTGTGTCGGAAGCAGAGAGGGGGCCAGGGCAATCTAGAATATTATGTGCTGCCTCCGGAACCTCCAGAATCAGACATCAGCGAGGCAGAGGAACAGGTGGAGCCTGTTCCCAGGGTGCGCATGTGCAGAGCTGCCAGAAGGCAAAAACAGTTAAGAAGAAAGGGGTGACTCGAGAGTAAGGCTTGGAGATGATTGGCCTCTCCCATAAGACATAAAGGAGGAGCTAAGGCACGTGATTCCTGGTCCTGATAAACCCCCTTTTATTAAACGAATGTTAATTCCTCTTGTTCACATTCAGCAAAGGTCTGGCAAACAGTCTTTCAAAGGTGAAGTTATGACCACAGACCTTATCTAGCTTGGAAAGCTGCCATGTAAATATTTTCCCAAATGAGGTGCTGTGCAAGGAAAGACTTGGCACAGAGTCTCTCTGAGATTCATGGACAGATCTTCACACGCCTGAAAGTGTTAGGTAAGCTCCCCGTTGGGAGAGTGAGTGCGTTCAGAGAAGTGTTGTGAGAGTTGTGTTGGAGAACACACAAACCAGCATACAGAGGCACTGCAGTTTAAATAGGCTTTTACTTTCGTGGAAATAGAGGTATCAGAGTCTATCAAACAGTCCAAGTCATACACGGATAAGACAGTCAGTCATCAATGTCTTTCAGTTAAGGGAAAATCCAAATAACATAGTCCAGTATCATACAAACAGTCTGGTACTCAAAGTTTGCTAGCGGTTGCAAAACTTACAATAGCTCACGGCACTTTCTAACAGCCAGCTTCCAAAACACTCAGATCAGATCAGCCCAGCATCTAACAAACAGAGAGCTAACAGTCATTCTGGCTCCCTCTTATGGCCGATTGAGGAAACAGCAACCAATCACATTTTACAGTATGATTTAAAGAAACAGGTATAGCATTGTTATATGATTTATATATTGCCAACCCAACCGTTAGATTATATTACTAACAGAAATGACTGAAGGAATGAATTGTTTCCTGCAAAAGCCCCCTCCTCATTTGCTCCCCTTTTGTTTCCTATGGGAGGGGCCAATCACTTCCAAGGTGTGGCTTTACTCCCAAGTTGACCCTGATTTCTCAGCTGTTCTTTTCTTCTGGCAGCTCTGTGCATGCGCACACTGGGAACAGGCTCCAGCTGTTCATCTGCCTCACTGCTGTCTAGCTCCGAAGGCAGCTGAGAACCGCCAGATGGCTTTGGCTCCCTCTCTGATACCGACGCAGAGCCCTCATCAGAGCCTTCCCCAGACTCCAGGATTGGCCCATGTTCCTCCCCAACCTCCTCGCTGTTCAACTCTGCTGCCAGCTCCCCTGGCTGCTGGCGGGCCACAACACCATCTGCAGATCAGGGTCCTTTCAAGAAGACGGACAGAACTCTTCTTGGTCTCTCATCCATCCAATGTTTGGATATTTTTTTTTGGCTTCCATTTCCACCCAAACTCCTGGCCCAGTTCCTGAGCTGTCCTGCTGCCTCTGCCCACACTAGCGACTGCCAGCCGACTGCCACCTGTGTCTTCTCTGTTGCCCAGGGGATAACGCCCCTGCCAAATTGGCCTTCCTTTCCAAAATGGGAGATTTGCGGGATTCTTCAGCAGAGGCTGCAATTGGAAACAGAACAATTTCTCCCGGCTTGTGTGTCTCCTGGCACCAACCAGAAGCTCGTTATCAACGGTGACCAGTGCATTGGTTTTTTTTTTTAAACTCTTTCCTTCCTCGGAAAATATTTAACCAGTTTGGCTTCCTGTTGTATCTAATTTTCTCTTCCCTGTTCAGGAAGTAATGCAAAGAAAACAGTTTTTTCCCCCTCTGTCTCTCCTGAATACATAAATCGCAAATTACCTGGTTACAGAAAACTTTCCATAGTGAAAGCTGTATTGTATTATACCAGGGGTCGGCAACCTTCAACATTTAAAGACCCACAAAGGTCTTAACCAGAAGCCCCCCGTTCAATTCTGGAGCTGACAGGAAGTCTGGTTCCTCCACCATAGAGTCTCCTCCTACCGTGGCCTCCTTTTTCCTCTACCTGTCCAAATGAAAAGCCCTATCAATTGTGGAGCCAAGAGGCGACAGGGAGCCGCAGTAGAGGGATGAAAGAGCCGCAGATTGCTGACCTTCT
The DNA here is from genome assembly GCF_009769535.1 of Thamnophis elegans. Lineage (NCBI taxonomy): Eukaryota > Metazoa > Chordata > Lepidosauria > Squamata > Natricidae > Thamnophis > Thamnophis elegans. Next base: position 9,508,321 of record NC_045555.1, on the reverse strand, counting down.
ATTATACGATAAGAAAGGCAATCTTTAAAGTCTTTTCCTCCTATAAACAAAACAATTGCACCAGATAAATGGGGTCCACCCAATCCTTATGTCATCCCAGTTTATTTGATCCCCAACCCGGTATCCATTGCACCTCAAACTACGATTCCCATCCTGGTTGGAGAAGACGCACGTTGTAGCAGCGTGATGGGTTGGACTTAAAAGCTTCTTTCAGAATAGACTCCGGAAGGCAGGAAGTGCAGGGTGAAGACCTCACACAGAGAAAGAATACTTCAAATTATTCTTTCTATTCTATATTTATTCTATATTCTATTCTATTCATTATTCTATTCTATTCTATTCTATTCTACCCTTCTCTTCTCTTTCTCCTATTCTCTTTCTCTCTTTATTCTATTGTTCCATTCTTCTGTTCTATTCTTCTCTATTCTATTCTTTCTATTCTATATTTATTCTCTATTCTATTCTATTCCTTATTCTATTCTATCCTACCTTTCTCTTCCTCCTATTCTATGCTATTCCTCTCTTTATTCTCTTCTGTTCTATTCTTCTATTCTATTCTTCTCTATTCTATTCTTTCTATTCTCTATTTATTCTATATTCTGTTCCATATTCTATTCTATTCTGTTGAATTCTATTCTACCCTTCTCTTCTCTTTCTCCTATTCTATTTCTCTTTATTCTCTTGTTCTATTCTTCTGTTCTATTCTTCTCTATTCTATTCTTTCTATTCTATATTTATTCTCTATTCTTTCTATTACTTATTCTATTTTATACTACCCTACCCGTCTCTTCCTCCTATTCTATTCTATTCCTATCTTTATTCTCTTCTGTTCTATTCTTCTCTATTCTATTCTTTCTATTCTCTATTTATTCTATATTCTGTTCCATATTCTATTCTATTCTAGTGTACGCATGCTTCGTGTGTGCGCACAGACTTGATGTGTGCTGTGCACACATGAGCAGGACATGAAAATTGTTCTGCGCCTGCGCAGAAGCCAAAAACAAGATGCTGATGCCTATGGCGCCACTGGGAGAACTGGTTCAGGGTTGTGGCAGTTCGTCTGAACCGGTCCGAACCAGTAGGAACCCACCACTGAGTACTCATCTCAAATGATCTAAGCCCCAGTGCTCATTGTAACAGCATTGCCAAAAAGGCATTAAGAGTTGTTAACCTAATTTTGCGAAGCTTCTTCTCCGGTAACACTGTACTGCAATCTAGGGCATACAAAACCTTTGCCAGACCAATCCTTGAATACAGCTCGTCTGTCTGGAATCTATACTGTATAACAGACATTAATACAATTGAGCAAATCCAGGGGTATTTCACGAGAAGAGTCCTCCACGCCTTTGCTCATAATAGAATCCCTTATTCCACCAGGCGCGCAACTTTGGGCTTGGACAACTGGAACTACGCCGCCTGCGGTCTGACCTAAGCGTAGTACACCAAATTGTCTGCTACAACGTCCTACCTGTCAATGACAGCTTCAGCTTCAACCGCAATAATACACGGGCAAACAATCGATACAAACTCTAGGTAAACCGCTCCAAACTCGACTGCAGAAAATACGACTTCAGCAACAGAGTGGTCAACGCCTGGAATGCTCTACCTGACTCTGTAGTTACTTCGTCTAACCCCCACAGCTTCCCGTCATCCTCACCCCATTCCCAAGAGGTCCGTAAAGGGGGCGGGCATAAGCGCACCAGCATGCCTACCATCCCTGTCCTACTGTCCCCATCTATTTATACTCATTTCCTTTGTTCATGTCCATGTTTATACTTATACCTGTTATCCTTTGCATGTTTGACAAACTAAGTAAATAAAATAAAATAAAAATAAACAGAGTTCCTTCCCTGAGTGTATCTTATCCCCCCTGGGAATTGATAAATGATGAGTCTTGAAGCTTGCAAGCAACAAAATGGTGTAGGGTCTCCTGTTTGAGCGGGGGGATGGACTAGGTGACCTATAAGGTCCCTTCCAACTCTGTTAATCTGTTAAACAATCAGGACTTGGGAATGTACACTCCCTTTTGCCAGTTCATGGGATTCCTGCTCCTGGTTTTCCTACCACCCACACTTCCCAGGTCAGAGAAAGTCCTGGCTGCATTCACACAACAACACTCTTCTTTGTTAGTGTCCTTCCTGCTTCTGTTTAATGGATTCATGCATAATGCATTTTTCCGATCATTTGGTGAATTTATAGTCAGCCTAACTAGGTTTATTGGAGACGGCAGCTCATCTGGAAGGCAGTGAGGGCATCTCTCTTTCTACTCCTGTATTCTTTCATTGTTCAGCTTATTTTTCTGTCTCCCTAATGAATCTGCAAGGACTTCCCCCACTTAGGGGGCACTCTGGAATCGGCACTGAGGGGTACATGAGACGTAGGCTTTGCAATATGTTAAAGCAGTGGCTAGGATGCTGAGCTTGTCGATCAGCAAGGTTGGCATTTCAGCGGTTCGGATCCCTAGCGGCGCGTAACAGAGTGAGCTCCCGTTACTTGTCCCAGCTTCTGCCAACCTAGCAGTTTCGAAAGCACGTAAAAAATGCAAGTAGAAAAATAGGAACCACCTTTGGTGGGAAAGGAACAGCGTTCCATGCGCCTTGGGCATTGAGTCATGCCGGCCACATGACCACAGAGACTTCTTCGGACAGCGCTGGCTCTTCGGCTTTTAAACAGAGATGCGCACCACCCCCTAGAGTCGGGAACGATTAGCACATATGTGCGAGGGGAATGTTTACCTTTACCCAACTGACATAGCTACTTCTCTGTGTTTTAATGTGACTCATTTCTCTCTCTTTTGGAATGATGTTAAGGCTCATTTTACAGAATGTAGGAAAACCTTTTATCCTTTTTATGACTGCATGGATGGATTGACGCCTTCCTACATAAACGTTCCTAAATTGAAAAGATAAAGAAGAGAAGGTGCGGCTGGCAAATATCTCCTGATAAAGAGAAAAAAATTGTTATTTGGCATCTGTTTTGTCTCTCCGTGAACTCCGAACCACCTTTTCCCCTTTAAATTCTACACCCCTTCTGACGCCAGGCCTCATTTTAATGAACATGTGTATTTTAGCAATTAATAGCAATTAGACTTATATACCGCTTCATAGGGCATTCAGCCCTCTCTAAGCGGTTTACAGAGTCAGCATATTGCCCCCAACAACAACCCGGGTCCTCATTTTACCCACCTCGGAAGGATGGAAGGCTGAGTCAACCCTGAGCCGGTGAGATTTGAACAGCCGAACTGCAGAACTGCAGTTTTGGTCTAGTAGGCCTCCCTGCATTTATCTGGGAGCCAAAATGGGGCCTGTGGGGACTCCTGGAAGGAGTGGGGCAGGGCGGGGCCAGCCAGCAATTTAACTACCGGTTAGTCCGAACTGGCTGAATCCCACCAGTGGTGCATTACTTGGAAGGCTGACACCTTCCTGGTCTTTGTTGTTGGCACAAAAAAGGAAAATTTAAGCATCTCAGCTCCAGGATGTGCCCAGCTTTCCACTGAGAGCTAATTTAAGCTCTTGGTGGTGGTGATTATCTCTCTAAAGCATTATAAAGCTCCCATCGTCAGCGGTGGAAAGAAGGTGGCTGGCTGCCCCTTTGTCCTACGGGGGCCCATGGAGAGACGAGTCCCACTGAAGCTTAGAAGTGTGAAAATTCAGCGCTCCGAAGATGCATTTTTCTCCCTCCTCATTCGTTGGCCTGATCGACCGCAGAACAGAGCAAAGCACCCAAAGGAAGTGGAGAAGAGAGTGTAAGTATAATCTTTATTGTCATTGTACTTAAATACAACGAAATTGGTTTTAGCCTCACTGGCGCAAACTTATAGCGGAAACGAGAAAGGAAAGAAAAAAAAAAAACTAGCGTGTGCATGGAGTGATTTGTGGTTGCATTTAAAAGTCTCACAGCCCAAGGATAGAACTATCTTTAAACCTGTTTGTTCGGCTGGCTCTGCTTGATGTCTTCTGCCTGATGGTAGAAGTGCAAAGAGACACTGACCAGGGTGTGAATCAGTGGTGGGTTTCAAAAATTTTTCAAACCTATTCTGTGGGTGTGGCCTCCTTTTTGGGAGTGGCTTGCTAGCCATGTGACCTGGTGGGAGTGGCTTGCCGGCCATGTGTTCTCTTTCTCTCTCTCTCTCTCTCTCTCTCTCTCTCCTTCCTTTGTTTCTCTGTCCCTTTTTCCTTTTTTATTTCATCTCTCTCTCACTTTTTCTTCCTTTCTTTTTTTCTTTCTTTCTTCCTTTCTCTTTCTCTCTCTGTGTGAGTCTGCGTGTTTGTGTGTGTGTGTGGTGGGCTTCAAAAATTTTTGGAAGCTCTTCTGTAGGTGTGGCCTGCTTTCCGGGTTCACTAGTGGAACCTCTTCTAACCGGTTCGGTAGATTTGACGAACCGGTTCTACCGAACTGGTGCGAACTGGTAGGAACCCACCTCTGGTGTGAATCATCTCTGAGTAGCTTCCTTGCTCTGCTAAAGCAGCGAGATCTGGCGATGTCCTTCAGTGGTGTCAGAGAGCCACCAATGGTTTCTTGTGCCGAATTGATCTCTCTCTGTAGGGCCTTCCTGTCTGCAGCTGTTAAACCAGCATACCATAATGTAATGCAATATGTGAGGACACTTTCTATGGGTGAATCAATAGAAAGAGGTCACCAGCCATTGTTCCACCTGTATTTTTCTGCAGGACTCTAAGGAAATGAAGTCTCTGTTGGGCCTTTCCAATCACCAGAGACGTGTTGTTTTTCCAGGTGAGATCTTGACTAATCAGCACTCCTAAAAATTTAAAAGAGGAAACCGCCTCCACACAGCCCCCCTCGATATACAGTGGGGCAGGTTCCTCTCTGTGCTTCTGGAAATCTAGCACCATCTCCTTTGTCTTACTAGTATTTAGATGTAAGTTTTTTCTTGAGCACCATGCGGATACCTTCTGGACTTCTTCGCTGTATGCTGATTCGTCCCCTCCAGTTATGAGACCCAGCACCGTTGTGTCATCTGCAAACTTTATTATGATGTTGGATGGATCAGAGGATTTGCAGTCATATGTATACAGCGCGTACAGAGAGCGCCGAAGTCAGGATTTTCTGCAGAAATGAAGATTTACTGGTTTTATTCTGGGTAGCCCTGAGCTACCACAGGTGGCAGCACCTAACCCAACTTGGTTAATTCTGCAGAAAGCAAGCCGGATCCAATGACGACCGAGATGCCAGGAAAGCTCCCCGAGGCAAGGTAGATGTTGTGGCCTGTCGGTCGCCGGCTCCTCCGACAGCCGAATCGGAGGAGGAGCAGGAGGCATGGGAGTCAGGGTTGGTTTCGAGGCAACCTGAGATCTGTGAGGGGGAAGAGGGAATGGAGCTGGCAGAGAGGCTGAGCCTGGCCGTCCGTCCATCAGTCCTCAGATGGAGAGTCAACAGCCCCCAGGTCTGGAGGTGGCTGACGAGGAAGAGGAGGAACAGCTGGGTTAAGTGCCTGATGTGCAGCTGCGCAGAAGACAGAGGAGAGGAGAGCAGTGGAAATCTATGGGGCCGGTCCTTGGGACGGAAGGGACACTGTTGCTAATGAAACCCCACTCTACCTCTGGGATAAAAGGCAAGGGGCAGAGATGAATAGATGTGGCAGAGGAGAGGAGAACAGTGGAAATCTATGGGCCGGTCCTCAGGACAGAAGAGCCACCACTGTTAGAGAAGCCCCACCCCAGCTCTGGAGATAAAAGGCAGGGGGGCGGAGATGAATAGATGTGGCAGGTAACTATCTCCCTATTAGCCTGCGGTGAGAGAGAAACCTTTTTGCCGGGGCTGCTGACGCTCCTAATTAAAGGAATCTTTTGAGTTCACTTCAGAGGGTTTCTCGTGTTTGGGGAGCTGGGTCAGAACAGTAGATTTGGAAAAACTTTAAAAAAGAGACCTATTGTTCCCATTTGGGGTGTGCACTTATAGGCTGGGGCAAGAAGAAGTTGAGGTTTTAAGACCAGAGGCATGACAAAGTAAAGCTCAAGGAATATCCTGCCCCAAGGTGTTACTGGGGGATTTAATGCAACAACACGATGACTAAATTATGTTAGAGTCTGCACTCAATGGCCTTAGGAAGACCAACGTTTTGCCCTGGAGGGAGCTGGCTGTGTATTCCGTGGCTGGAGCAACTATAAATGTCTTAGCTTTAATAATATCCACAGTTTCTGCCTCCGTTGCCCTCTGTTCATAGACCAAAATCAAGGCACAAGGTTGGCCCCTAGTAATCTGCAAGGCTCTTAGTAGGGTCCCTGACCTTTCACCCTGCAGGGCCTGAAATTAAAACTTTCTCTTCCCAGAGGCGTGCAAGCCCAAGGCTGAAACATGGAATAGGAACATGAGCAGAACAAGATGATAGGATAGGATAGGATAGGATAACCTAGTGAATAGAATAAGAATATAGAATAAGATGGACGGGACAGAATGGGAGTATAAATACAGAATCTAGTGAATAGAATAGGAATAGGAGATATGCCTTAAGGCAACAGTCACCAACTGGTGGCCCATGAGAAAATTTTGGTGGTCTACAAAAAAACTATTTGCATTTTCATATTGCGCTAAATCAGGGGTCCTCAAACTACGCCCCCCTGGGACGGATACGTGCAATGAACGCTTGTGTTGCTGCAGAGAGTCTCCCCCTCCAGGGTCTTTTTGTGTGGGGCAGAGGGGGAGAGAAACTCCGACTTGGGGTCTGCTTCAGCCTCCTGGTGGGGGACTTTGGGCGAAGGCTGGAGGGAAGAGCCGCTGGTGGGGAAGAGCGGGCCTTGTTCCAGTGGGACAGGGTTTTAGGGTTTTTAGGGTTTTATTAACACTTATAGGCTGCCCTTTTCCCTGAGGGGACTCAGGGCGGCTTACATAAAATCAAGGGAGGGATATACAAACAATAACACAGACAAACATAGAATAAATAATGAGCAACATTCATTCATCATTCGGGTGGGGGCAATTATCTTTGTCCCCAGGCCTGACAGGCTAGCCAGGTCTTAAGGGCTGTGCGGAAGGCCTGGACGGTGGTGAGGGTACGAATCTCCACGGGGAGATCGTTCCAAAGGGTCGGAGCTACTACTGAGAAGGCTCTCCTCCTTGTAGTTGCCAGCTGGCACTGGCTGGCAGATGGGACTCGGAGGAGGCCTAATCTATGCGATCTAATTGGTCGCAGGGAGGTAATTGGCAGAAGGCGGTCTCTCAAGTACGCAGATCCACTACCATGGAGGGCTTTATGGGTGACAAGTAGCACCTTGAAGCGCACCCGGAGATCGACAGGTAGCCAGCGCAGCTCACGGAGGATAGGTGTTATGTGGGTGAACCGAGGTGCACCCACGATCGCTCGCGCGGCTGCGTTCTGGACTAGCTGAAGTCGCCGGATGCTGCGGCCCTACCTGAATCGGGAGGCCCTCACAACAGTCACTCGAGCCCTTGTGATCTCCAGGCTGGAATACTGTAATGTGCTCTACATGGGCTGCCCTTGAAGAGCATCCGGAGACTTCAGCTAGTCCAGAATGCGGCCGCGCGAGTGATTGTGGGCGCACCACGGTTCGCCCACATAACACCGATCCTCCGTGAGCTGCGCTGGCTACCTGTCGATCTCCGGGTGCACTTCAAGGTTCTACTCACCACCTATAAAGCGCTCCATGGTAGTGGATCTGGCTATTTGAGAGACCGCCTTCTGCCAATTACCTCCCTGCGTCCCATCAGATCGCATAGAGTTGGCCTCCTCCGTATTCCATCCGCCAGTCAGTGCCGACTGGCGACTACTCGGAGGAGAGCCTTCTCTGTTGCGGCTCCGACACTATGGAACAATCTCCCCGTGGAGATTCGTACCCTCACCACCGTCCAGGCCTTCCGCAGAGCCCTCAAGAACTGGCTAGCCCGTCAGGCCTGGGGATAAGTTTACTTTTGCCCCTCCCGAATGTTGAGTGAATGTTGAGTTTTACTATTTAATTTACTTTTGTGCACATTTCTTTTTGTATTGTCCTACACTCCCTTTCCTCTTTGACTGTAAGCCGCCCTGAGTCCCCTCAGGGAAAAGGGCGGCCTATAAATGTCTAATAAATACAAAATACAAATACAAAATTCAAGGGCAGCCCCATGTAGAGCACATTGCAGTATTCCAGCCTAGAGGTCACAAGGGCCCGAGTGACTGTTGTGAGAGCCTCCCAATTCAGGTAGGGTCGCAACTGGCGCACCAGGCGAACCTGGGCAAATGCCCCCCTGGTCACAGCCGTCAAATGATGGTCGAAAGTCAGCTGTGGGTCCAGGAGGGTCCAGGAGGACTCCCAAGTTGCGAACCCTCTCTGAGGGGTGTAGAATTTGACCCCCACAGCATCAAGGCCTGGAACTGGCTGACCATCTCAGCCCACTGAGCCTCCATTGGGCTTGCACTCCCTGCAGGTCTTCCCTCTGCTTGGAAAGCCTATGTTCCTAGTCCTCAGTAAGGGGCTTCTGCTGAGCCTAGTCCTCAGTAAGGGGCTTCTGCTGAGCCTCCTTCTCGGCCAGATCCAATTCGAACTGGGCAGGGGAGGAGTGGCGAGTAGGGGCTGGCGAGACGCCCCTCGATGTGAGTGACTGAGTTTGCCACGCCCACCCAGTCACATGATCACATAGCCACGCCCACCCAGCCGGTCTTTAGGCAGATCCTATTAGTGGTCTGCGGGATTTAAAATTATGGATTTAGTGGTCCCTGAGGTCTGAAAGCTTGGGGCCTTAAAGGGGCAGAGATGCTCACCCCTAACCCTTCCCTTCCCCCCTTCATAAATGCGTAAACTCGCCTGGATCCCCAAAACGCCAAGTGCCCCACAACAACAAGTCCATCCCCACCTGAACTCCATGTGGCTCAAGAAAGATGTGGAAAGCTCCCACAAAGAAGAGGGAAGGGGGTCTAACTATTCTCCAAAGCACCTGAGGGTACAACACGAAGCAATGGGTGGAAACTAATCCAGGAAGAGAAGCAACTTAGAACCGAGGAGAAATTTCCTGACAGTGAGAACAATAACCAGTGGAACAGAAATTGCCTCCAGAAGTCGTGAATGCCCCAACACTGGAAGTCTTTAAGAAGATGTTGGATAGCCATTTGTCTGAAATACTACAGGTCTTCCTGCCTAGGCAGGGGGTTGGACTAGAAGACCTCCAAGGTCTCTTCCAACTCTGCAATTGTATTGTATTGTATTGTATCTTGTTAATAAATCTTGGGCAGAAAACTCTATTGTACTGTTGTAGGCAATACATTCAAAATGCTATCTAAAGTTACTTCTAAGCCCAGCCCGACTGCACTTCGGGTGCGTTTTAAAGGACCGTGTGGGTCTCACCTTTGGGGTCGAGCGGAGGGTGGCAGAGATGGAGCAAGAGCAAGAGGGGGAAATCGTCTCTCTTTCCTTAACGGTGAATCAAATGCGAGTCCATGAAGGAGACCAGCCGGCTGCCAGCTCGCATTCCTTACGGGAGGAAAGTAGGCGTATTTCACCGCTGTGTTTATTCACTCTCCGTCCCAGCCCTGGACAGATTTTAATTAAATAGTCATTCGCTGGGTTGTTGGACCTTTTCCAAATGACAAGTGTTTGTTGGGAAAGCACCACAAGGGGGTCATTTCCCTCTCCCCCCCGCCGCCCCTCCTCTTCTCCCACCCCACCCCAGCGCTTGTTAAGCTTCCGCTTCTGCAAATACCGCTAATTACGTTTGCTTGGCGGGCATCCAGCCTTGCCGATAAGATCTTTTCATTAACACTGACCTCACCGGGCTTGCAGGGTGCCGGTTGCAATTTCCAAAGTCTTGCCTTCATTCCAGAAGACTCTCCATTCTCACGGTTGACATTTAGGCCGCCGGCTCAGCCGGGAAAAAAGCTTAGGGGCCTGTGGGGCTAAATCAACCAGTTGTCTGGAGAGGCCAGGTTGAAAGTGAAGGGCGCAACGCAGAGGTGGTATTCAGCAGGTTCTGACCAGTTCTGGAGAACCGGTAGAGGAAATTTTGAGTAGTTTGGAGAACTGGTAAATGCCACCTCTGGCTGGCCCCGCCCCATCTATTATCTGCCTCCCGAGTCCCAGCTGATTGGGTGGGAATGAAGATTTTGTAGTATCCTTCCTCTGGAGTGGGGTGAAAATGGAGATTTTACAATATCCTTCCCCTGCCACAGCCACCAAGCTACGCCCACAGAACCGGTACCAAAAAAAATTGAATCCCACCACTGGCGCAACAGTGCTTTAGACTGCAGTGAGCGAGAAAAGGCTGGGAACCCTAAAATCCCCTACCCCTGAGGCCGAGGCTGGAAACCGCTTCTGGACTTTGTGCTCGAGGTGGAAACAAAAACGAAACTTTGATTTGGGGTTTTACCGATCAATAGGTCTGTTGTTAGAGAAATGGTGAGTTTGTATGGTTATGTAAAAGAGAAAAAGTTGAGGTTTGAGGCAATGATCGTAAGGTATTGAATATACTGAATATTCTATTGAGCGGCAGCTCAGGGGCTAAGACGCTGAGCTTGTCGATCAGAAAGGTCGGCAGTTTGGCGGTTTGAATCCCTAGCGCCGCGTAACAGAGGGAGCTCCCACGACTTGTCCCAGCTTCTGCCAACCTAGCAGTTCGAAAGCACGTACAAATGCAAGTAGAAAAATAGGAACCATCTTTGGTGGGAAGGTCACAGCATTCCGTGAGCCTTCGGGAGTTGAGTCATGCCAGCCACAGGACCACGGAGACGTCTTCGGACAGCGCTGGCTCTTTGGCTTTGAAACAGAGATGAACACCGCCCCCTAGAGTTGAGAACGACTAGCACATATGTGTGAGGGGAACCTTTTACTTATTGCATCAAAGGGAGTCAGAAGTTAAGGACTTTTCTTTCTTTTGTCCCTTCCCCTTCCCTCTTTCCCCCATTTTCCTACTATTTTCTTTTGTATTTTTGTATGACATATTATAAATACTACGTACGTATGTACGTACATACATACATACATACATACATACATACATACATACATACCCCCCATCCATGCTTCTTGCCAATACAAGGTTACTACAGTGTTACTTTAAGGTTACTACAGATTACTAGGAGGACTAGCAGCACTTGTGAAATGGTTCTGTAAACCCAGACGCAGAAGAGGCACTCCATGTTATGGTTAAAAGAAGGGTGGGAGTTACGTCTTGGTGATGCTCTCAAGCATCCCAAACATTAACATGAGCCTAAATGCAACGAAAGCGCTGTGAAGTGAATCATGCCGTTGTTAAGTGAGTCCACAAGGATGCTGCCACGGTCATAGGTACAAGGACATAAATCATAAGTTGGTGCCGCCGTAACTTCGATCGGTCCCTAAATGAATGGCTGCAACTTGAAGACTACCTGCATTCTTACATATGTATATTTGAAGGGTCCTTGGTGCTCTCTGAGCTTGGTGGTTTTCTTGCAGATGTTTCATTATCCAACTAGGGAACATCATCAGTGCCAAGAAGGAGTGGGGTCTGTGGAGAGGAGGAGGAGGAGGAGGTGTTTTGGAGGAGGATGAAAAATGTGGGGTCCTTGGTGCTCTTTGGGTGGTCTTCTTGCAGATGGTTCATTACCCAACCTAGTTAACGTCATCACCCTACAGTCTTCCTCCTCCCCCTCCTCCTCCCTCCCACTCCTTACTAGCACTGATGTTACCTAGTGTGAAATGCAATGAAACATCTGCAAGAAAACCACCAAGCTCAGAGAGTGCCAAGGACCCCACTGTTCCTTTCTTCAGCTTCTAATCTTCCTCCTCCCCCAACTCTACTTCCTTCTATCACTGATGATGTATCAGATTGTTGGGTAATGAAATGTCTGCAAGAAAACAACCAAGCTCAGATAGTACCGAGGACCACTCAGTCCTCCTCCCCCTCCTCCTCCCCCTCCTAGCACTGATGACATTACCTAGTAGGGTAATGAAACATCTGCAATAAAACCGCCAAGCTCAGAGAGCGCAAAGGACCCTCCTCATTCTTCCTCTTCCTCCTCCAACTTCAACTCCTCCTCCTCTTCCTCCTCACCCAATTCCACTCCCTCCTAGCACTGATGATGTACCCTTGTTGGGCAATGAAATGTCTGTAAGAAAAAACAAACAAGCTGAGAGAGCATCAAAGACCGCTTCTCTTCCTCTCCACAAACCCCTCATTCTATTCTATTCTCTATTTTGCGTTCTATTCCGTTCATTCCATTCTGCATTCTATTCTATTCTGTTCTATTCTGCATTCTATTCTATTCTATTCTGTTCTGTTCTGTTTTTTATTCTATTCCTATTGCTTAATTCTATTCTATTCTCTATTCTACATTCTATTCCGTTCAATTCCATTCTGCATTCTATTCTATTCTGTTCTCTATTCTATTCCTATTGCTTAATTCTATTCTATTCTGTTCTCTATTCTACATTCTATTCCGTTCAATCCATTCTGCATTCTATTCTATTCTATTCTATTCTATTCTATTCTGTTCTGTCTGTTCTGTTTTCTATTCTATTCCTATTGCTTAATTCTATTCTATTCTATTCTCTATTCTACATTCTATTCCGTTCAATTCTATTCGGCTATTCTATTCTATTCTATTCTGTTTTGTTTTGTTTTGTTCTGTTCTGTTCTATTTTATTTTATTTTCTATTCCTATTCCTATTTCTCTATTCTATTCTATTCTATTCCTCTTGTCATCTGCAAGGAAAGCCACCCTTGGTTAAGCACAAAGGACCCCTTATTTCAACCCTGAGCTACAAATATTCTCCTTTAACGATGCATATATTTGCCTGTGGAGCTCACCTATCAGTTCTTGCACAGATTAAAAAAAATGTATGATGAATCTCTAAGAACCCCAGGAATCCCACCACCGTTTATCTTAGGTTGAGTAAATCTGAATTAATTCAACTCTTGCTAAATTACCATTTTAGCCACGATGCCAACTACCCACGGCTTCTCCTCTCCAAGGCCCAGAAAATCCTTTATTCCAGACAGAGAAAACGCAGCCCTGAAATCTAATCAGACGTCTGCCAGAAAGGGATGGGCTTTGGCTGTGAACCCTAAAAGGCAAGACTTCGGCGGCATGGGCAAATGTGGGAACCGCTACTGAATTCTGGTTAGCCAGAGTGGGCAGTTCAGCATCTCGGCTCAGTCTAAATCTATAAGTGGGACGTGGTGGCTCAGGGGCTAAAACGCTGAGCTTATCGATCAGAAAGGTCGACAGTTCGGCATTCGAATCCTTAGCGCTGTGTAACGGAGGAAGCTCCCGTGACTTGTCCCAGCTTCTGCCAACCTAGCAGTTCGAAAGCACGTTAAAAAATGCAAGTAGAAAAATAGGAACCCCTTTGGTGGGAAGGGAACAGCGTTCCGTGCGTCTTCGGGAGTTGAATCATGCTGGCCACATGACCACGGAGATGTCTTCGGACAGCACTGGCTCTTCAGCTTTGAAACGGAGATGAGCACCGCCCCCTAGAGTTGGGAACGACTAGCACATAGGTGTAAAGGGAACCTTTACCTTAAGTCTATAAACCTCTCTTAAAAACAACAGATCTTGAAAGGGAAATGGCATCCATTTGGAATGGAGGTTCCGGATGAGTAATTGTTGATACTCCGAGGCAAAACGCAAGCGAAGATAGTGGGTGTACGGCTTATTAATGATTATGGCAGGTTATGTGTCTTAATTATCCAATTTCACTCTCTTATGGTAATAGAGGAAGGAAGGGCAGAGAGGGCGCGGGGAAAAACAAGGAGGGGGGAGGGAGAAAAAGCAGATTAACATAGAGGAGGCAGCGTATTTAAGGGCCTGTTTGTTGCGTGGTGGTTTACTTTATTTGCACAGTCAAACCCTGAAAAATGACCCATACATTATTTAGTAGCATTAAGACGCGACAATTTGTTGTGGTTTGACATCGGGGCGGTGAGGGCTCCTTGGCGATGGACATCATGGAATGCTCGTTAAAGGCCAGTCCTCGACTTACGGCCACAATTGGGAGGAGAACGTCCGTCGGTAAGCAAGGCGGGCTGTTCAAGTCCGTCGTGCCTGTTGGTTTTTTTCCCTCCATGGTCCATTGGTGGGTTTCAAATTTTTTTAGAACCTCTTCTGTAGGTGTGGCCTGCTTTGTGGGAGTGGCTTGCTGGCCATGTGACTGGGTGGGAGTAGCTTGCCAGCCATGTGACCGGGTGAGAGTGGCTTGCCAGCCATGTGACTGGGTGGGCGTGGCCAACATAAAATGTAGTGAAACTCACTTACCAACGCTCTTGCTTAGCAACCAAATGTTGGCTCAGAAACTCTGCATTTGAAGCACGCAAGTCTTAAAGCTGTCAAGTTACAAGACCCTTGCACCCCTAACCCTTTAGAAAAGAACCCCAGGGGTGTTCAAACTTGACAGCTTTAAGACTTGTGGACTTCAACTCCCAGAATTCCTCCTCTGGGATGGGCGGAGGGAGGGAGCTGGAACTGGTTCTAAACGGCACTGTAGATTTGGGGAACCTCTTCTATAGAAGAGGTTAGAACTGGCAGGAACCCACCCCTGCCATGGTCGTTAAGCAAACCACACAGCCCTTTCAGCAAATCTGGCTCCCCTCCCCCACCCATGCACCGGTGTGTGCAAAAGGTGTGATTCTGCAACCGTCATAAATGCAGGGCGAGCGCCCACACGTTGATTCAGGGGATGCGGCAACAGTGCCATTTCAACGGTCATTAAATGGATGGTTGTAAGTTGAGGGATACCTGTATTGTCAACCAACCTAAGAGAGAAACTGCCAGCCAAATGCTGGAGATTTTTGTGAAGTGAGTGAGGGGTTTGTAGGCCCAGGATGAGGGTCAGGTCTGCATCTTCAACTTTGTGTTTTACTTGCATCCTATCATAGGTTTTTGGGGGGTGGTAGAGGAAGGGGGAAATTGCCATGTGGAGAATAGAAATGAGAAGGGGGTGTTGTGGCCCACCAACAGTCAGCGGATCTGGCAGCAGATTCAGACAATGAGGAGGTTGGGAAGGAACCTGGGCCAGTCCTGGAGTCTGGGGAAGGCTCTGATGAGGGCTCTATGTCAGAGGCAGGGAGGGGCAGTTATCAGCTGCCTTCAGAGTCAGACATCAGTGAGGCAGAAGAACAGCTGGAGCCTGTTCCCAGTGTGCACATACGCAGAGTTGCCAGACGGCGGGAACAGCTAAAGAATGAGTAAAGCATAGGTGGATGATGAATGGCCCCCTCCCAGAGGAAATAAAAGAGGAGCGACAGGGGAGTGGAGTTTGCAGGAGACAATTCGTTCATTCCTGCATTCTTGCCAAGTATTGTGGGCGTCTGAAAGATATCAGCCTGGCCACTCTCCAAGCCTGACAAAGGTCGGTAATTGTGAGCTATCTTGAAAGACTGTGGGAGAGGAAAGACTTTGCTGGAGAGGAATTCACTGTCAATTAAATAAAAGAGGTTTATCGGGACGACCACTCGGCTTCGTGCCGCTGGGGAAGCCTAGGTCAGAACAAGGGGTGGGGTGCGGGGTGACAGGCTCGACGGAAACCAAAGGCATGAGAACCGGCCTTTTCCAGTCTTCAAGGACACCTAGCCTGGGAAAAGGATGCTAACTGGACCAAGCAGTTCCCAAAACACCTACATGGCACATCATTGGACAGAGACAGGCTGGTCAAGGGGGAAAGGGAAAATCACAGCTTGTTCAAGCTCTCTGCTCTGATCTAGACGGATCCATATTCCCCTTCTTCTATCCCAAGGGAATGGGTCAATCACTAAGATCTAAAGATGAATCTCAACTGGAGATCACAAAAGGACTTGATCTTCAATCCATAGGACATCAGGAGACAATGTGGTATGGAGGCCCACCATCCTGGTTGTACGGAATTGGCTTAAATTCGCTTCGGAATGCTCTCTGAGACCTCAAAGTCTATGGTTAATTTGTATGCAAATGTACAAAGATTAAGCTGGTCTAGAATAGAAGATCTCCAAGATCCCTTCCAACTCTGCTATTCTGTTAAGTATCTTGGTAGAAAGAGATAGGCCAACCCTGCCTAGAGTCCTATTTTCCTTGATGGGGAGGGAAGGAATAGCAATAGCAATAACACTTATAGACTTATATACCGCTTCACAATGCTTTTACAGCCCCTCTAAGTGGTTTACAGAGTCAGCCTCTTCCCCTAACAATCTGGGCTCTCATTTTACCCACCTCGGAAGGACGGAAGGCTGAGTCAACCTTGAGCCGGTCAGGATCGAACTGCTGGCAATTGGCAGAATTAACCTGCAATACTGCATTCTAACCACTCTGCACGAAGGAAGGAAAAGGAAGGAAGGAAGGAAGATAGCAATAGCACTTATACATATACTGCTTCATAGTGCTTTTACAGCCCTCTCTAAGCGGTTTACAGAGTCAGCCTCTTGCCCCCAACAATCTGGGTTCTCATTTTACCGACCTCGGAAGGATGGAAGGCTGAGTCAACCTGGAGCCTGGTGAGATTCGAACTGCCAAACTGCAGGCAGGCAGTGATCAGCACAAGCAGCCTGCAGTACTGCGCTCTAACCACTGCGCCACCGTGGCTCTCTGAGAGGAGATCATCGTCCTTGAAAGTAGGTTTGCCTTGTTGTTCCAAAGGCGGCTTGTGCAGGCCCCTCAAACCCTTGTTTGGGGTGCTTTGTCCCCCTCGGGCAAGATGAGAGTAACTGGGATGAGAGTTCCTCTTGGGGAAGGGAAATTTTTCAGCTCTTTGAGCCCAAACCGTGGAAACACCAAGTCAGCCAGGAAGCGGAGGTTGAACTGCCGACTGACGCAGTAGACAAGATTTCCAACCACAGCGCACTGGAAGCAAGGCGGGAAGGGCATGGGGTGGGTGGCGCACTCATACCACAGCTTGGCCCTGGCACTGCAGCGGTAGACACTGATGCCCATCCTCTGATTGAGGTCAAAGCGGTAGATGAAGCCGTTGACGGTCACCATCTCGGTGGTCCTGTCCTGACTGCCTCCGGTGAGGCGGACTTTCCAGGTGTCCGTCCGCCCGACGTACCTCAGCAGCATGTATCTCAAGGTGCCCCCCGTCACGTAGATCTCCCCGTCGCAGACGGTGGCGGTGTGGGCCACCGCGAAGGTGTCGTTGGGTAGAGGAGCAGCAAAGGCCCATCGATCCAAGCGTGGGTCGTACCGCTCCACGGTGTAGAGGCATTCTCCACCAATGGCGTAGAGGCAGCCATCCAGGGCCACCAGCTTGCAGTGGGGTCTGGCTTGGTTGAGTGGGCAGATCTCCTGCCAGATGTTGGTCACGGGGTTGTAGCAGAAGACACGGTTGGATGGTTTCTGATATCTTCCACGCCCTTCACAGCCAGCTACGACAAAGAGGTAGTTGAACATGCTGCAGATGGCACAACCCCTGGAGATGGCTTCCACAGGGATGTGGGTTAAGGGATGCCAAGCGTCCTTCTGATCATCGTAGTAAGAAAGTCCACTGGGGTGGCAACCAATATCTGCCACGGTCAAATATTTCTTGCCTCGCATCCTCTTCTCTAGGATCAAGTCCCTCTCTGCAGCATTGAGCTGGCGGTAGATGCCCTGGGTCTTCAGCACTTGGAGATAGTTGTCACTCATGACCTTGTAGGCCGCCTCTTGCAGATCCTTAAGCTTCTGCTTCTTGGCCATGCACAAGACCTGGTAGCAGTTCCCCAGATCTAAGTGCACATCCAGAGAGGATTCGGAGCTCATTGGGACGTGGAAAAATTTAGCACCAGCCACAAGCTCCACCAATGGCTCTTCTCTTCCACTGCTGGGGAGATCTTGCATGGATCTCACCAGAGATGAAGTAGAATCCAAGCAAAGAGGAGCTGGAGATGAGGGGAGGACAGCTGAAGGTCCCATTGCTGGAGAACCAAAACCTTCCATCGGCATCTGTAAGCCTGGATTATCTACAATTCTTTGGAAGCTGTCTTTCCGGATGAAGCTATATCTAGCCAACGGAGGTTTCGAGGAGATGGCTTCTTCAACCACAACTGCTTCTCTTTGGTCTTTAGGTTGGGTGTCTTTTGCAGGACTGAGGAGAACATTAGAGGATGGGGCTGGAGCCTTCTCCAAAACAAGCTTGTTAACGTCATTGTTGGTCACGGATGAGTGGACAGGTTCCTCAGCCCCACATTTCTTGGATACGTTAAGTATGTTGCTAGTAGAGAGATTGCAGGATCGTTGGAGATCCGAGTTGGTAGTAAAGGTGGTTTTATTAGTGACAGATTGAGAAGCGGACTGGACATAGTAGTTATAGACTTTGCCTCTGAGTTGGGCATCTTCAGCTTTCCCAGAACCTTGCTTCTCTTTGATGAAGTTCTCCTCCACCTCCACCTTGGCCACCGAGGAGAAGGCATAGGCCACCTGAGATTGCACATGGTTGTGGTTGATGGCCAAGCCCGTATCACTGGTGGCATAGAAGGACCGGATCTTCTCTCGGCCCAACGGCCTCTCCACAACATGGAGAGCTTTGGCCTCTTTCCCCAGTTGTGGAGGATTTCCTCTTTTCAAACCGATGTCACTCCCGTCTGCAGGATGGACCCCTTCTCCACTGGCTTAGCACAGCTAGAGTCAGCTTCAGCAGGATCGACATCCCAGCCAGGGATGTTACCGGCCTCCCTCTCTCGGTTGAGTAGACCTACTGCTCTGGAATGACCTCCGAAATTGTCCGAATCGGCCCCAGCTTTGCTAGTGCAGCTCTGGATGGTGTCCTCTGACCTCCACCCGTGCTCCACCCCAGATTCTGCATGGCTCACTTCCCCTGCCTCTTGGTCCTCTTCTGCCTCAGTTTCTCTGCCAGGCAGACCTCTGCCAGCAGGGATCCGTGCCTGCCCACACTCTTCCGCTACGACTCCGCCGCATCTACCCACCTGCGTCAGCTGATTGGTCCCTGGGTGGCATGGCTCCGTCTCCTTGCCCCGGCCTCCTCTGTGCCTCAGGGCCGCTGGCTTGTTTGTCACCTGGCTGCCAACCTGCCATTCCCTTTGCTCTGCCCCGGCGACGTTGGCATCAGCAGCCCCGGCTGGGGTGCTGCCAGGGGGCACGCGAGACTTGAAATACCGGTATGCCAACATCAGCAAGAGCAAAGCTGCGGCGGAGAGGGCCAGCCGGCCGGCCAGAGGTATTTCCGAGGGCTGATCCCCGCTTCCTTCGGCACGGTGGGACATTTTCCCATGCCACGCTGGCGTTCAGGAATGCGATTAATAATTGCCAATGATCGGCTCCGAGTGGATCAGGGCCTGCTCCCCTCCCTCCTCTGCAAGGTGACCTTAACCTGCCGACTGACAGAGAAAAGAGATTATTGCCCAGCTGCTCGCTCGGTGTGCCAGGTGTCTGTTTACTATAGGTTTGCATATTTGAGGAAGGTGGGCTGGGCCGAAGGCAGGTGAGACAAACCGGAAAGCGAAGGAGAGAAAAAAAAAAGAGAAACTGAAAACTCCACTAAAAGTTATTTCAAGCTTTCGTAAACAAAAGAGTTTTTCTTTGAAGACGGCGAGGAAAGAAATAGATTTAAAAAAACAACCCGAAAGCCATTTATTCCCCTGATGGATTTCTATTACAGATCCTGCTGTCAGCCCCAAGGACTCCTGTGCAGGCAGGCAATCCTCGATGTTATAACCACAATGGAGGCCGGAATCTCTGCTAAGTAATAATTTAAGTGCGTTTTGCCCCATTTTACCACCTTTCTTGCCACGGTTGTTAAGTGAAGCGCTGCAGCTGTTAAGCGAGTCACACGGTGGCTAAACAAACCTGGCTTCCCCACTGACTTTGCTTTCTCAGGTCATCAAAGGGGATCACGTGACAAACACACACACACACCCGGGTGGGACTCTGTGACCGTCAGTTGCCAAGTGCCTGAATTTTGATCATGTGACCTTGGGGATGTTGCAGTGATCTTAAATGTGGGAAAAACGTCCGTGAGTCCCACTTTCAGTGCCGTTGTAACTTCAAACGGTCACTAAATGAACTATTGCAGGTTGAGGACTATCTATATAGTAGATAGCCTGGCACTGCACACCAGAACAACTAGACACAAGGACAGTTTTTTCCCCCAAATGCCATCACTCTGCTAAAACCCACAACACTCATACTATCTACTAAGACTTTCTTACTATTCTTCTCCTCTTCCTTCCTAGTACCTGTCGCTTCCCACTTATGGCTAGAGCCATGTTGCTTGTACCATTACAATTTATATGGTTTTATTTGTTCCCTAGTATGATTTGATTGTTTATTAGTATTCTATGACTATCCCTAAGTGTTGCATCTTATGATTCTTAATGAATGTATTTTTATTCTCCTTATGTACACTGAGAGGATGTGCACCAAAGACAAATTCCTTGTGTGTGTCCAATCATACTTGGCCAATAAAAGAATTCTATTCTATTCTGTCCTATCCTATATATTCTGTTCCATATTCTATTCTATTCTATTCTAATCGATCCCTTATTCTATTCTATTCCTTATTCTATTCTACTATTCCTTATTCTATTCTATATTCTATCCTACATTCTATTCTATTCTTTTCTGTTCTGTTTGATTCTATTCTATTCTATATTCTATCCTACATTCTATTCTATTCTGTTCTATTCTATTCTATCCTACATTCTATTCTGTTCTGTTCTGTTCTATTCTATATTCTATCCTACAATCTATTCTGTTCGATTCTATATTCTATCCTACATTCTATTATCTGTTCTGTTCTATTCTATATTCTATCCTACATTCTATTCTATCCTACATTCTATTCTGTTCGATTCTATTCTATTCTGTTCGATTCTATTCTATTCCATTCTATTCTATTTTATATTCTATCCAACATTCTATTCTATTCTATATTCTATCCTACATTCTGTTCTGTTCTGTTCTATTCTATTCTATTCTATTCTATTCTATTCTATTCTATTCTATTCATCTTACATTCTATTCTGTTCTGTTCTGTACTATACTGTTCTATCCCATCCCATCCTATCCTATTCTATATTCTGTTCTGTTCTGTTCTATTCTATTCTTCCATATTTCTTGGTTTTAAGGAACCTCGGATTCCTTGATGTGTCGCCACAGAAGAATTTAAAGTCGGTACCCAAAACATTCTCCGTAAAAAGATTCCCTATTTTAATTCTGCTTGGAATTCAGCCTGGTTTGTGTCTTTTGAGCCTGACACCACTGCCTTTATCCCGAAAACGAGACGATGAAAAGGCGGCTGGAACAGGCTCCGGGTTATTATTTTTTTGGTTCCTTCTGCCTCGTGGCCAGAATGTAACCTACACAACAGAGAATGCAGTTTGGTGCCGGTTCCAGGTTTTTTATGACGCACCTTTAAACTTCTCCTTCTCTCTTTCTCCGGCCAGCTTGTTCTCATTCTTCGCAGTGTCCAAAACAGCATGGTGGAAAAACACAATACCCATGACATATTTCTGCCTGGGGCTGTGTTTGCACAACCAAATCGGAGCTAGCAGGCGAATTTACGCAGCACATTAGGATTGGTTAGTTTTAATCTTGGTTAGTTGCGATTTGGGTTGGAATAAACCCCCAGTGTTGTGGCCTGCCAGCGGAGTGGCAGCAAATTCGAACAGTGAGAAGGTTGTGGGGGAACATGGGCCAGTCCTGGAGTCTGGGGAAGGCTCTGATGAGGGCTCTGTGTCGGAGGCAGGGAGGGGGCCAGGGCCGTCTGACAGAGTCAAACATCAGTGAGGCAGAAAAACAGCTGGAACCTGTTCCCAGTGTGAGCATGCGCAGAGTTGCCAGACGAAGGGAACAGCTAAGGAACAAGGGTCAACTTGGGAGTAAGGCCACAGGTGGACGATGAATGGCCCCTCCCAGAGGAAATAAAAGAGGAGTGAAAGGGGAATGGAGTTTGCAGGAGACAATTAGTTCGCTTAACTGGTTCCTGACTTTCTGAGATTCCTGGCCAAGTTCTGCAGCTATCGGCCTGTCAGCTCTCCAAGCCAGATAAGGTCTGTGACTGTAAATCCTCCCTCCAAAGACTTTGCTGGATGTGAATCAGCAGAATTCACAGCAAATTAATAAAAGGTTTTTTGTTTTTTTTTGCCAGGACAAGGAGTTTGTTTCATGCTCTTGAGAAGCCTAGGTCAGAACACCCAGCCTGTGGTTCCACGCCCTTTGCGAAGGCTGAAAAACCAGATTAAAAAATCAGCTCGTGTTGGGATCCTAATCTGTTTCTGCCCACTGCCCGTGGTTTGATGCCCTTTTGAAAACGATGGTGGTTTGTTACCTGTTCGTCTTCGGTTTGTGCTTCCGATGATGGATTCCCTCTTAGAAACATGGGGAAATTGCACTTGCTCATCCACTTCTGCCGTGCGCTGGCGAGCGTTATGAAGTGGCCTAAAAAAAAAAAAGATTTCCGTGTAAATATTGCTCAGTCTGCAACGCCAGAGCAGCTCTCCAACATGTCGTTTCACCCGAAGCGTGAAATAATTACAGATGTAGACGGTGCAATTAACTTTTTTACATTAGTCCAAAGCAGGGCTTAACGGATGCCTCCCCGTTCAGTCCAAAAGGAGAGGAGAAAAATGAGCTACGGGCGGTGGGGTTTTTTTGTTTTCATGTAAAAAAGAAAAGATTCCAGAAGAGAAATGGGGGAATAAAAAAAAGCTGTCAAGACAAGCACCGAACAAAAGCATTTTGGGGGATGTCAGTCTGAATTTTCATCCTGAGGATTCTTTCTCTCTCTCCCCCTCTCTCTCTGGAGCCTAAACAAGAAACTTAAAATGAAGAGTGGTATAAAACATGATTTTAATTTTGTAGGTTGGCATGTAGAGGAGAGGGAGGAAGAGGACTTACTGGGAGAAAAAGAATTCTACCACTATTGCTTACCGGAGGTAGCTGCCAAAATGCCCTATTTTTAAGAATTAATTTGCGGGAAAGGATGCAGAATAGCACCCACCTATCATGGGTTTCAATCCTATGATTCTCCCCCCAAAATTGAGGTTTTTTTTTTTCTGCTAAAAGCAAAGGTAAGATTACCAAGGGTGGCTCAGTGGCTAAGATACTGAGCTTGTCGATCAGAAAGTCGGCAATTTGAATCCCTGGCGCTGCGTAATGGAGGGAGCTCCTGTGACTTGTCCCAGCTTCTGCCAACCTAGCAGTTTGAAAGCAAGTTAAAAATGCAAATAGAAAAATAAGAGCCACTTTTGGTGGGAAGGTAACAGCGTTTTGTGTGCCTTTTGCATTGAGTCATGCCGGCTACATGACCACGGAGACGTCTTCCGACAGTGCTGGCTCTTCGGCTTTGAAATGGAGATAAGCACTGCCCCCTAGAGTCAGGAACGACTAGCACACATGTACAAGGGGAACCTTTATCTTTAAGGGAAGGTTGGTAGTCCTTGTGTTAAGGCTTTAGTGTTGCCACAATGGAGCTGAGGGAGTGGAAGTAGGGGAATAGAGATAGCTGGGGTTTTGTAGC
The DNA here is from genome assembly GCF_009769535.1 of Thamnophis elegans. Taxonomy (NCBI): domain Eukaryota; kingdom Metazoa; phylum Chordata; class Lepidosauria; order Squamata; family Natricidae; genus Thamnophis; species Thamnophis elegans. The sequence goes on along the minus strand of NC_045555.1, from coordinate 9,484,979 downwards.
CAAAAAACAAACAAACCACTTTCTCTTGGGAACCAAGGACATTCTCACAGGTGGCTGGAGAGAAGAGGAGGAGTGAAGCTACCAGGCAACCTGACAGAATCCTGATTGGACCATGTGACTGATTGTTTGGGGAAGGGAGAAGATTTTTACTTTTAATTAGGTAAAAACTGCGGAGACAATTCAGGGTCGGTTTTCACCAGCCTGTGTCAATATGATATATCCCAATAAAACTGTTCCTTGAGGAATCTACCTGCCTTGGAGTCCTGTTCGTTATAGGTGTATTACTTGGAACCCTGACTCCTTGACTTACAACAGTTTGTTTAGTGGCCTGCTCGAAGTTACAACGGCACTGCAAAACGCGTGTAATGCCTGTTTTTCACACTTATCCACACTGTAGCATCCCTCATCTTCACGTGATCAAAATTTGGGCACATGGGCAATTGACTCATCCTTATGACGGTTGCAGTGCCACAGGGTCATGTGACCCCCCTTTTTTTGCAACACGCCAGTCAGATTCACTTAAGAACCATGTTACTGGCTTAACGATTGAAGTGATTCACTTAGCAACCGTGCCAAGGAAAGTTGTAAAATGGGTCAAAATTCGCTTAACCATGCTGTCAGTTCGCAACAGGAATTCTGGGCTCAATTGTAGACTGAGAGCCAAAGAGGAACAAGGATGATTTGATTTAACAGACTTGGAAGGGACTTTATAGGTCATCTAGTCCAACCTGCCCCTTGCTCAAGCAGGAGACCCTACATCATTTCTGACAGATGGCAGTCCAATCTCTTCTTGAAACTCTCAAATGATGAAGCTCTCACAACTTCTTCCGAAGGCAACTTCTGTTCCATCTGATGATTGTTCTCATTGTCAGAAAATTCCTCCTTGTTTCTAGGTTGAATCTCTCCTTGATCAGTTTCCGTCCATTATTCCTTGTCTGGCCTTTGGGGACTTTGGAAAATAGCTTGACCTGCTCCTCTCTGTGGCAGCCCCTCAAATATTGGAAGGCTGCTCTCCTGCCTCCCCTGGTCCTTCTCTTCACTAGACCAGCCATGCCCAGTTCCTGCAACCGTTCTTCATATGTTTGAGCCTCCAGTCCCCTCATCATCCTGGTTGCTCTTCTCTGAATTCTTTCTAGAGTCTCAACATCTTTTTTACAGTGTGGGGACCAAAACTGGATGCGATACTCTAGGTGTGGCCTTACTAGGGCTTTATAGAGTGGTATTAGTACCTCCCTTGGAAATAGTTTCTCCCATCAGGTGTCTGCCATGGGTGGGGGGCACTCAACAGACTCCTTCGGTGGGCATTAGAGGGGGCTCCTGTTAGCCATCAGTGCAGCTTAAGACAGGCAGTGAAAAGCATCTAATGTTTTGCGGTAATTTTACCCCTAGTGTAGCAAGTAGAAAAACAGGTTCCAATGAACCTCAAGGCAAAATATCTCTCCTGTCTCGATTTCCTTCTAGGATCTGGTGATCAGGGCTGGAGACAGGTGTACTTTTTCTAATTTTGCCAGGTTGAGAGGCACCGGAGGCTGCCAAGGTTTTTTCTGCCTCCTGGGCAGTCCATGAAGGGCGAATTCATCAGCCTTGCAACATCTTTGCCAAGCACAGTGGACGGACTTGGCACGAGCTTTTCAGCTGACAACTCAGTTCCTGCAGAGACTGGCAGCGCCTTGGCACTCTCCCGGCCCTAAACCCACTCAGCTGATTTGCCCGGGAAGAATCAAGATCTTTAGAATAACAGAGTTGGAAGGGACCTGGAGGTTGTCTAGTCCAACCCCCTGTTTAGGCAGGAAACCCTACACCACTTCAGACAAATGGTTATCCTACATCTCCTTTAAAACTTCCTGTGTTGGAGCTTTTACAACTTCTGGAGGCAAAGTTGTTCCACTGATTAATTGTTCTAACTGTCAGAAGGTTTCTCCTTAGTTCTAAGTTGCTTCTCTCCTTGGTTAGTTTCCACCCATTGCTTCTTGTCCTGTCCTCAGGAGCTTTGGAGAATAGCTTGACTCCCTCTTCTTTGTGATACTGAGATACTGCTATCATGTCTCCGTAGTCCTTCTTTTCAGTAAACAATAGACACGCCCAGTTCCTGCAACCATTCTTCCTATGTTTTAGCCTCCAGTCCCCTATTCACCTTTGATGCTCTTCTCTGCACTCTTTCTAGAGTGTCCACATTTTTTTAAACCGTAGTGACCAAAACTGGATGCCGTATTCCAATGTGGCCTTACCAAGGCCTTGTAAAGTGTATTATCACTTCATGTGATCTTGATTCTATCCCTCTGTTTATACAGCCTAGAACTATTTCGGCTTTTCTGGCAGCTGCAGCACATATTTAAATAGTTGTCCACTAGGACTCCAAGATCCCTTTCAAAGTTGCAGGAATCTGTTGCAGGAAAGAAGATAACGAGCAGAAGACGTACAAACTAAATATAATATAGCCAACCATAGGGTGAATTCTATTCTTAGACCCATTTTACAGACAGGAAGACTGAGGCCACGCATTGCACCCAAGTCCCTTTGATGGAATGGTTTTCAAGGCGGGGGGAAAAACTCAAGATATTTTGCTGGGTTTCTTCCAGGATGAGAAAACCTTGGCAAGTTTATCAAAAACTTGGTAGCTCGTTTAAAAAAAATTGTAATGCAGAAAGACAGAAGACAGTTCGACATTTTCATTAAGGTAAAGGTTCCCTTGCACATATGTGCTAGTGTTTCCCGACTCTAGGGGGGGGTAGTGCTCATCTCCGTTTGTCAGCCGAAGAGCCAGCGCTGTCCGAAGACGTCTCCGTGGTCATGTGGCCGGCATGACTCAATCCTGAAGGCGCACGGAACGCTGTTTCCTTCCCACCAAAGGTGGTCCCTATTTTTCTACTTGCATTTTTTTACGTGCTTTCGAACTGCTAGGTTGGCAGAAGCTGGGGACAAGTCACGGAGCTCCCTCCGTTTATGCGGCGCCAGGGATTCGAATTGCTGAACTGCCGACCGTTCTGATCGACAAGCTCAGCATCTTAGCAACTGAGCCACCGTGTCCCTTGAATGACATTTTCATTATATTTGCTAGAGATGTCAGTTAGCTCCAAGAAGACCCCCTACAGTGTGTCACAGATCTAATAAGATGCTAAGATAAAGCAGGATACAAATGTGAATTAAAATATAAAAGTCAGACGTGGCAGAAGGGACGTAGAAGAAAAGCCTGTTTGTAAGTCGTGTACAGAAATAGGAAAATGTCATCAGCCTTAAAACACGAAAGTCCAGTGAAGGTTCCAGTAAAAGTCCTTATGTCAAAAGCCCAAAACCACAAGTTTCAGCTAAAGTCGTATAGGGACACGTAGTCAGTACCTACGGCCCAAGACAAAAGGAGACATAAGACAATATTTACTTATAAGGCTTATCTCCTCAAGGTAACCACTAAGAAATGAGTTAAGTGTTTCCGTGTTACGCTGCCTTTGAGATGTATAAGGATGTGTCCTTCGATAATGAAGGTTATTCAGAACTTGCAATACTAGTCTTGGGTAGTTTTCTGAACCTGGCTGCCAATAAACTTCCCCTTGGATCCCGAGACTTCTAAGCCCTGTCATTTTCTGCAACAAAAAAGGCGTGGTTGCCCTCTTTCAAAAACAACGCTCCTCGAATCTCTCCTCTTCCCCACAGTAGAAACAATGCCTGTTCTTTGTTTCTTCTTTCTTGAGACTTGCTCCTGCATATGGAACCGGTGTTGGGATTCAGCCGGTTCGCACCTATTCGTGAGAACCAGTTGTTAACTTTCTAAGCAGTTCAGAGAATCACTCGTTGGAAGAAATCTTTTTGGTTTTTTCTCACTTTACAGGGCTAATCCTGTAAGGAAGGCAGGAAGGAAACATTTCTAGCCTCATCTTTATTGCCCTGCTTACAGAAACTGCCTTTCCGGTTAACCTTGTTACATTGTAACAGCTAATGCAAAGCGCCCATCGACCTGAGTGACGTTGAGTTGGCCATGCCCACCCAAGTCACATGACACATACTTCCCAACGACTGATAAGATCGCACAGGGAGGGCCTCTTCGGGTGCCGTCAGCCAGACAATGTCGCCTGGCAACCACCCGGGGGAGGGCCTTCTCTGTAGACGCTCCGGACCCTCTGGAATAAACTGCCCCCAGAGATCCGGGACCCTACCCACTCTCATGGCCTTCCGAAAGGCTCTTAAGACCTGGCTATTCCGGCAGGCCCGGGCTGTTGAACTCATGATTGAGTTCAGCCCCAATTAGACTGGGTGTATGTTGTGGTCTTTTTAATCTATGTTTCCTGTGTTTTTAACTTCTATTTTTTAAAGGTATTGTTGTAAGCCGCCCGGAGTCCTTCGGGATTGGGCGGCCTATAAATTCATTAAACATCAACACATCAACATGACCACCAAGCCACGCCTACCCAGCTGGTCATTAGGAGAGAGAACCGGTTGTTAAATTATTTGAATCCCACCACTGATATGAAGCTCGCTTTCGCCAGCATCGCTCAATGCGTGGAGACCCTCCCCTACCCCGGACGCCCTTTGGCCTGCTTCTCCAGCAGCCATGCCAAGCCTCTGGCATAAGACTTGAAAAAAGCCGAACGCAGAAGCAGCCCAGGGGACGATCTCATGATGGGGGGGAGGTGAGGAAAAAACTTGGGAGGGGAAAAAAAAGGAACCGTCTCTTGCTTTGAGATTTGAAGAGAATCAGTATCAAAGGATGAGCAACGGCCTCTCCGGCAGGAGGGTGGAAGCGTGTTTGTCTTTGAAGGAGGGGCGGGAAAAGAATAATTTCACTCTGCCCCGGACTGCTGTTTCGCTCAGTTAAGGAGAAGTGGGGCAGGCACGGCGGTGTTTAAGAAGCGGGTTGGCATGAATAAAAGAGCAAAGTTTTTGAAAGAGTGGAAAGAAGGAAGCCTTCATTAGCAATTAATTACTCCCCCCCCCCCAAAAAAAGACATTCAGATTTTGGTTTCTGGCCATTCCTCCAGCAGTATTCAGTAGGCATTCTGCACATGCCCAGAAGGACAACTTCTCATTGGGGACAAGTCATGCAAGTCATTACAAAGAAATATGAGTGTGTGGCCCGCCAGGGGATCTAGCAGCTGATTCAGACAGTGAGGAAGCTGAGGAGGAACATGAGCCTGTCCTGGAGGCTGGGGAACGCTCTGATGGGGGCTCTGTGTCGAGGCAGAGCGGGGGCCAGAGCCCTATGCCAGTTATCAGATGCCTTCATAGTCAGATATCAGTGAGGCAGAAGAACAGCTGGAGCCTGTTCCTAGTGTGTGCATGCACAGAGCTGCCAGAGGAAGGGAACAGCTAAGAAACAAGGGTCGACTCGGGAGTAAAGTTAAAGGGGGACGGTGAACTGGCCCCTCCCAGAGGGAATAGAAGGGGAACGAAAGAGGAGTGGAGTTTGCAGGAGATAATTAGTTCCAATTCATTAGACGTGAAGATTTGTTTGTGGCTCTCAGAGACTCCTTGCCAAGTATTTTCTTGCACAGTATTGCGGTTTAGAAGATATCGGCCTGGCAGCTCTCCAAGCCTGATAAGGTCTGTGGTTGTAAATTCACTCTTGAAAGACTGTTTGCCGGGACTTTGCTGGATGTGAATGAGAGGAATTCACATTAGCTTAATAAAAAGGGTTTTTTGTCAGGACAAGGAGTCTGTTTCCTGATTTTGTGAAGCCTAGGTCAGAACATATATTAACATTTCACCGGTGCCCAAAATTTTCTGAGGTGGACCAATTGTCCTTCCATGCCTTCATGGACATACAACGGCATTGAGTTTGGGGCATAAGGTGGCCCACAAGCTTTATTGTGAGGGGTTGCCGATGCTCATGGCTGGATTCAAACGTTAAAGGACTGTTCTGACCTAGGCTTCCCCAAAAAGCACGAGGCAGAGTCCTGGTCCCCCTTTTATTAGACGAATGTGAATTCCCCTCCTTCACATTCCGCCAAGGCCTGGCCAACAGTCTTTCAAAGGTGAATTTAGACCTTATCTAGCTTGGAAAGCTGCCATGTAAATATTCTCCAAATGGAGTTCTATGCAAGGAAGACTGGGCAGAGAGTCTCTTGAGATTCACGGACAGATCTTCACACTCCTGAAATGATTGAATGAACTAATTGTTTCCAGCAAAATCCCACTCCCTTTCGCTCCCCTTTTATGTCCTATGGGAGGGGCCATTCACCGTCTACACCTGTGGTTTTACTCCCAAGTCGACCCTGATTTCTCAGCTATTCTTCCCTTCTGGCAGCTCTGTGCATGCGCACACAGGGAATAGGCTCCAGCTGTTCCTCTGTCTCACTGCTGTCTAGCTCCGTAGGCATGTGATCACTGCCACACAGCCTGGGCCCTATCTCTGCCTCTGATTGCAGAGCCCTTGTCTGAGCCTTCTCCAGCCTCCAGGACTGGCCCATGCTCCTCCCCAACCTCCTCACTGTCTGAATCTGCTGCCAGCTGCAACTGGCCGGCCACAACAGGACCTGGTGTGTTGGTTTTTTTTTGAAAAACAGTCCGGTTTGCTGGTTATGAAAGGTAGTGCCCAAGCAATCACACTCTGATGAAACTGCGTGGGGTCCTGCTAATTGCTTAGACTTTGCTGGCGAAATTCTGGCTCCTTCTTTGGAGAACATCTCTGGAGCCTTCTCCTGCAAACTTTATATTTTTGCAAGAACCCAACTTTGGGTTTGGGGGAAACACTGAATTATGCATGGGATCGTGAGTGGACCCCGTGACGCTTGGTTGGTTGTTCCCTCACGATAATTACGTGAAAAGAGACAGGAGAGGAAGGCATTGCCAATAAAAGTCCTCCTTGGAAGGTTTTCCTCTTTGCACTGGGCAGAGTTCAACGACCATGCATGTTGCCAGGGGGGCATCCCAGGTGCCATAACTGAGTAGATGGGCATCACCAGGGTATGTCTCAGAAATATCTAAGCGGTCCATTGCGGGGCTCGGAAGATCAGCGAGAAGACTTCTAGAATCGCTGTGGGTTGCGTCCCCATGGACCCCAGATCTGGGGGAAAACAACAGGGGAGATGATGGGCTTCAGAATTTCTCCGTCTGTCTGGAGGAAGGGCTTTGGTTCACTTCAGAGGCATCAGCCAGGATTACAGAGGTCATCAGTCTGGTGGCAATGATGAACTTATGTATCTTACAGCTTTCCATGGAGACTGTTGCCGGCAAACAGATGGCCCATCCATCCGTTTGAGGTCCCCGTGGTTTGTTTCGTCCAGATCTTCAGGTTTATATCCACTTGGACAAAGGCCAAGGGAAGGACAGAGTTGTTTCTGCCAAAGATTATTAACAAGATACAATACAATAGCAGAGTGGAAGGGACCTTGGAGGTCTTCTAGTCCAACCCCCTGCCTAGGCAGAAACCTTATGTTGTTTCAGACAAATGGATATCCCCACATCTTCTTAAAGACTTCCAGTGTTGGGGCATTCACAACTTCTGGAGGCAACTTCTGTTCCACTGGTTAATTGTTCTAACTGCCAGGAAGTTTCTCCTCAGTTCTAAGTTGCTTCTCTCCTTGATTAGTTTCCACCCATTGCTTCTTGTTCTGCCCTCAGGTGCCTTGGAGGATAGCTTGACTCCCTCTTCTTTGTGGCAACCCCTGAGATATTGGAACTGCTATCGTGTCTCCCCCTAGTCCTTCTTTTCATTCAACTAGATGTACCCAGTTCCTGTAACCATTCTCAGGTTTTAGTCTCCAGTCCCCTAATCCTCTTTGTTGCTCTTCTCTGCACTCTTTCTAGAGTCTCCACATCTTTTCTACATCGTGGCGACCAAAATTGAATGCAGTATTCCAAGTGTGGCCTTAGCAAGGCATTATAAAGTGGTATCAACACTTCCCATGATCTTGATTCTAGAACTGTGTTGGCTTTTTTGGCAGCTGCTGGCTCCTATTTAAATGGTTGTCCACTAGGACTCCAAGATGATTAACAGAGTTGGAAGGGATCTTGTAGGTCATCTAGTCCAACCCCCTCCCCGCAAGCAGGAAACCCTACATCATTCCTGACAGATGGCAGTCCAGTCTCTTCTTGAAAGCCTCCAGTGATGAAGCACTTACATCTTCTGAAGGCAAATTCTGTTCCACTGGTCATTGTCCTCACTCTTAGGAAGTTTCTCCTTAATTTTACGATTCGTTGGAATATAATGTGGGAGAGGAGAAATTCTAATTAAGGGTTGACGGGGATTGGAGGAGAAAGGTTCACCTTCAGCCCCACTGAGAGCCACCCAACTATTCCAACAAAGAGGTCGTCTGAATGTTACCTTTTTCGCAAAACCTCCAGTCAGCTTCCTTCCCGAGATCATCGGGTGCTTTTTTTTGAAAAGGGCAAACCCGACTTTTTCAAACGCCTGCTTAAAACAATAAGCTTTTTCCTAACCCTCGGAAATACCACTCGGAAAGCAATTTGAGACAATTACCTCCAACGTTCTGGAGTTCGGAGCAGAAGGTTTCAAAAACACTTCTCCCCTCATGCATTGAAAATACGGCAGAAAAAAGGTTGCGAGGTTCGGATTTGAAATGGGGAACGAAGGGAGATCTCCCCAAGGCATTTTTCTTTATATATATTTATATATTTATATATTTATATATTTATATATTTATATTTATATTTATATTTATATTATATTATATTATATTTATATTTATATTTATATTTATATTTATATATATATATATATATATATGTGTGTGTGTGTGTGTGTGTGTGTGTGTGTGTGCGTGTGTGTGCGCCGCGCGTGCGTGTGGTGTGTGTGGTGTGTGTGTGTGTGGTGTGTGTGTGTGTTTGTGTGATTATATAGATGTTTTATTTTTTCATTTTCATAACAGATAACCACATCTATACTATTACATAGCCAACATCGTATTGTATTATTAAATGTTTACATCAATTCATCTTACCATCAACCCCCAAAAACAATTATTGGCTCTTCTGCTCTCCATACACCATAGTTGTACCTTGTCCATCACTTCCTTCTCCCTCTCTCCTCCCCCTTCCTACCTCCTTTCTTTCCCTCTGTCATCCTTCTCTTCTTTACTTCCCCTTCCTCTCGCCTTCCTCCTCTCTCCCCTTTCCACTCCTCCTTTCTCTCCTCCTCTTCACCCCTATGGTCTCTCCTATCTCTCTCTTTTTCCCTTACCTCTCTCCTCTCCTCTCTTCCCTTTCCACTCTCCTTTCTCTCGCCTCTTCCTCCACCCCACTCCTATCCCCTCTCTTCTTCCCTTACCTCTCTCCTTCTCCTCTCTTCCCCTTTCTCACTCTTCCTTTTTCTCTTCCTCTTCCCCCGTCCTCTCTCCTATCCCTCTCTTCCTTCCCTCTCCCCTTCTTCTCTCTCCCCTTTTCACTCCTCCTTTCCCTCCTCCTCTCCCCCCCCACGCTCTCCCCTATCCCTCTCTTCTTCCCTCCCCTCTCCTCTACTTCCGTTGTTCATCTCATTTACTTGGTGTATTTCATCAGCTTCTTAGCGAGCTCCATTTTATGTTGATGGTATTATAATTCCTTTTCAGTATACATATTTAATTTAACATATATCTTCCTCCTTTTTTTTAAAAAAAGAGAGAACAAAAAGTATACATATCTAGTCATTATACTTTTAAACACGCACACACCCTGCCTAATTTTGGCCGGGATGTAGATGTGGTTACAATAACCCAAGGCATTTTTCAAAGAGGCCACAATCCTGCTCAGGATACCAAAACTTGAACTCCGTTTCACTTCGCCGAACGGTTGTTAAATTGCTGGCTGGCCCCTCCCCTCCCTGGAGTCCCCACATTTTGGCTCCCAGGCCTACTAGGCTTGAAACAGGGCATGGTGTGTGTGTGTGTATGTGGTGCTCCCCCCTCCGCAGCCTTTTTTTTGATCTCAGGAGGCTGCAAGGTGGCCTACTGGTCCAAAATGGTCTCTCTCTGTGTGTGTGTGTTGTGTGTGTGTGTGTGTGTGTGTGTGGTGTGTGTTGCACGCATTGCATTATGGGCACTTTTTCAGCATGCGACAACGAAAAGCCGTGAGGTCATGCTGACGGAGGAGGTCACTTTCCCACTGACATGCGTCAATTCCTTTAACTTCCCTCCCTGCGGTAGTTCTCAGTTTAGGACCACAATTGAGTCTGGAATTTCATTGTCATTGTAGTTGTTTAAGCAAGTCACCGCAAACTTCCAGCAAACCCCGTGGTCGTTTTAAACGAGTCTGACGCATCCGGTGGGTGTTTTCTGCTGGAAAACCGACAACAAGAGTCACAAATCCCGGTTATGTGTCCATAGTCGTAATATGAGTCGGTTGGCCAGCCCCTGAAATGCAATCACGGGCGGCCAGCAGTCATAACTTTGAGGATGGGTCCTAGGAACCTTTTTCGAAATCCGTTGCAACTTCTGACAGTTGTTAAGCAATCGGTCATAAACTGAGGACTGCCTGAAATTTTTCTTTCCTGATCCTTCCCCGTCTGAAAGTCTCTTTTGGAAGCAATTCCAACCTATTTTAGTTGACTCTATTTATTTTCAAGGCACCCTGTTGTGTCCTGGGTTTGGAGCCCAGAATAAAATAAGGAATGAGGTTGTTAGGAATTCAACCAGAGAAAAGTTATTTATAAACCAACTTGAAAGAGAATAGAATTCTGAGTTTGCCTCCCTGGTTTTCATGGTTGTGAACAACGCCGGGGTCCTTTTAATTTTCCAATTAATCAGTGGAACAGGCTGCCTCCAGACCTTCTGGGTGCTGCATCACTGGAGGTTTTTATGAAGAGCAATGGGTGGAAACTAATCAAGGAGAGAAGCAACTTAGAATTAAGGAGAAAATTCCTGGCAGTCAGAACAAATAACCAGTGGAACAACTTGCCTCCAGAAGTTGTGAATGCTCCAACACTGGAAGTCTTTAAGAGATGTTGGATAGCCATTTGTCTGAAATGGTATAGGGTTTCCTGACTAGGCAGGGGGTTGGACTAGAAGACCTCCAAGGTCCCTTCCAACTCTGCTATTGTATCTTTTATTGTATCTTGTATCTTGTAAGATATTGGACAACCATTTGTCCAAAAGGGTGTAGGGTTTCCTGCTTGAGCAGGGGGTTGGACTAGAAGACCTCCAAGGTCCCTTCCAACTTCGTTATTCTGTAATTCTATAATCCCCAGAACAATTAACCAGTGGAACGGCCTGCCTCCAGAAGTCGTGGGTGCTCCATCACTGGAGGTTTTTTAAAGAAGAAACTAGACTGTCACTTATCCGAGATGGTCTAGATTCTCCTGCTTGAGCAGGAGGCTGGACTAGAAGACCTCCAAGGTTCCCTTCTACCTAGAATATTCTGTTATGTTGCATGGGTTGATTCCTTCTGCGGAATGATCTGAAGAACAGAACAGAAACGCACACATACTCTCCTAAGCCATGGCTTGTAAATCAGGGAGCACATCGCTACGCTTCCCTGCCCCCTCCCCTCTGCAATCGCCCCCACCCCTCCCTTTGCCAGGTAATTTCAAAGGACATCAGTTAGAGGATTGCTCACTCTTGGTTTTGATGCTCCGGGATTGAATAATGCAGGAGACGGGCAGGCGGGTTGGGGAGGGGTGAGAGACCGAGAGGGAGCGCTGCGTTTGTTTCATTATTGATGGGCCGTGACAGGTCGTCCGTTGACGGTCTGTCTGAAGGGAATGATTAGCTGGTAAAAAATTAATTGCTGCTCTTTTCGATAGAGGTGGATGAAACGGGAAGACGGGTCTGGGTTGCGCGGGGACCGGGCCAGGATTGGCATCACCCGTGTTGCCTTCTTTCCCAGGGACTGTGGGGAAAGTCTGGTGCAGGAGACCATTAATTGCAATTAGGATCACAAGTCCTCTCGTCTCCCCACGACTGTGGGAAGGAGGAAAAAGAGCAGAGAACCAGGAAAAGCTCTCACGGATGTGTGTGGGGTTTTTTTTAGACGAGTACGCTCCGGAAATACATCCCCTTCCCCTTCTCGGTGGCGGGATTCAAATAATTTAACCACCGGTTCTCTGCCCTAATGACTGTGGCCATGGTGGGTATGGCTAGGGGTGGTGTGACAGGCAGCACTCGGTCTCTTGCACCCCTCTTGGGAGCAACAAATGGGCCACGGGACGGGATGACCCCGTGCCACATTTTGGGTGTAGTAGGCCTCCCTGCAGTCTCCTGGGACAAAAAATGGGGCATGGAGGGGGAGAATGCCACACACTCCCGTACTCCCCCCACGCATGCAAGCAGAGACCCAGAAATTAGCTCGTGGTGGAGGTGAGCTAGGGCAATGGTTTGCATGCCTGCAGAGAGGGCTCTGCGTGCCATCACGGGCTCAGGGCAAGGATGCTGGGACTTGTAGTTTAGTAAATCGCTGTCCGAGGAGGGAAATACATCTCGGCAGTCCATGGCTCTCGTGCTGCCTGAGAAGGATGGGATGTCTGAATGGGAAAACAGGGGTAATTTATCAGCTTTCTTGTTTCTTAACCAGCATTTGCCTCCTTTCCCCCCCCCTCCGGGGTAGAGGCGGGGATCCTCAGAGCCCCCCCGGGGAACGGACCATCGATCGGACTTCCCCGCCGGGGAGCTGCCTAATTCGGTTTGGCAATGATGGAGCCCACGTCTCTCAATGCACCTGCTCAGGTGCCCCGGGGAGACAGTTCACAAATGCCACCTCAGCATTAATGTCTTCATTTCCATGGTTCCAGGCTAAAATTGCCACATTTGCATTTAAATGGAGCGGAGGGAGTCCGTAAATCTCCATTTTCTTAGCGAGGGGGAATAATAGGGGCTTAATCTCCTTTGGAAGGGGCTCCCCGAGTGGCATCAATCCGAGAGGACGGGGAATATTATGTCCCTGGTGCACAATTGGAACCGGGCAAATATTTATTCCTGAAAGTTTCCAACCCCAGTCCTGACAAGAGGTCAGCATGGGAATCGCCCCCAATACGGACAGTTCATTAATGACCATTCAAAAGTGACTCATGACTTTTGTTCACACAAACGACTAACTTAACAATGGCAGTGATTCAACTTAACAAACGTCGCAAGAAATGTCATAAATGGGGCAAAATCCACTTAACAGCCATCTGGCTTAACAACAGAAACTTGGGGCTCCATTGTGGTCATAAGTCGAGTGGTGCAGTGGCCTAGAGGTGGAGCTCTCGCCTCACAATCAGGAGGCTGTGAGTTTGATTCTAGTAGAGGCAGATATTTCTCTCTCTGGGCATGATGAGAATATATCTGCTGGAAAAAAAACTCCGCATTGGCAACAGGAAAGGCATCGGGCCAGTAAAACACTCAGCTCCATTCAATTGCCCTGACTTCACCCTGCAAGGGATTTTTGGGGTCATTAAATGACAGAAGATGGTGGTTGTAAGTCGGGGTCTGCATGAAAGTCCTGAGGATGTAGTCAGTGTTGGTTCTGAATGGTGCCGAGGACCAACTTGTCATCTCTGTTAAAAGCACAACTGGCAGAAGGAGGACAATGCAAACATAATTTCTGCAAACATCTGGAAACACCTGCGGAAGCCTCCCCGCAGATTTTAACAAGAGCACAACCGAATGGAGCTTTTATCTTGTTAACGGTCCTGAGCTTTAACTAGGTTTAATTCCAATTTTGTGCTTGCTTCGCTCTCTCTAAAGACACCGCTCTGCATTTATGATTTGGGGGAAGATTAAGAGGAAGGGAAGGCAGGAAACTGGCAGGAATTCCTAATTGGGGAGGGGGGAATTGGAGGAAAATCAACTTTCTTTCCTCTCGGTTTCTTAAAACCAAGAGCTGACACTCTGAAACGGGGAGAGATTTGGGAGAGAGGATGGAAGAAAAAATGGGGTGGTTTTTTTTTGATATAAACATCTCTGTTAGTGGCAAGATTGTGTGCTACACACAAGATTGTGTGAGCCATGGTGGCGCAGTAGTTAGAATGCAAGTACTGCAAGCTACTTCTGCCTGACTGCCAGCGGCCAGCAGTTCGATCCTGACCGGCTCAAGGTTGACTCAGCCTTCCGTCCTTCTGAGGTGGGCAAAATGAGGATTGGTGGGGGCAATAAGTTGACTCTGTAGACCGCTTAGAGAGGGCTGTAAAAGCATTGTAAAGCGGTATATAAGTCTAAGTGCTATTCCTTCCTTCCTTCCTTCCTTCCTTCCCTCCCTCCCTCCCTCCCAATGGTTAGATTACAGTATTGCAGAATAACTCTGCCCACTGTCAACAGTTCGATCCTGACTGGCACAAGGTTGACTCACCCTTCGGCCCTTCAGAGATCAGTAAAATGAAGACGCAGATTGCTGGGGGCAATAGGCTGACTCTGTAGACTGCTTAGGGAGGGCTGTGAAGTGGTATATAAGTCTCGGTGCTTCGCTATTGCTACGTTTGACTGATTTAAACCTAGTAAAGAAGAGGAGGTGCTAATAGAACTTCCATATTCAGGGGTAGTATATCGTAGGCATTCAAAGCAAGAAAAATGAACAAACGGGGAAAGTAATGCATAATACAGCTTGCAGGTTATCCTGGACACTGCCATAAATCAAGTGTTTTTTTAACACCCATTTGGCAAGAAATAAGGGATTTGGGGGTCTTGGAACTATAACAGGGTGAAAGTTCTGCTTTTGCTAAAGCCGGACTGATGGTCAAACGCTGGTCCAAGGCTTTGCACGCTGGGTATAAAAGCCAAAGCTGGACAATCCTGTCCCTGTTATGCAAGGAACCTACACGTAAGTCCTCTTTAGGGGCTGCCACAAAGAAGAGGGAGTCAAGCTTTTCTCCAAGGCACCTGAGGGCAGGAGAAGAAGCAATGGGTGGAAACTAATCAAGGAGAGAAGCAAGTTAGAACTAAGGAGAAATTTCCTGACTGTTAGAACAATTAATCAATGGAACAACTTGCCTCCAGAAGTTGTGAATGCTCCAACACTGGAAGTCTTTAAGAAGATGTTGGATATCCATTTGTCTGAAGTGGTGTAGGGTTTCCTGCCTAAGCAGGGGGTTGGACTAGAAGACCCCCAAGGTCCCTTCCAACTCTGTTATTCTATTCTATTCTATTCTATTCTATTCCATTCCATTCCATTCCATATTCTATTCTATTCCATATTCTATTCTATTCTATACCAGCTGACTGTTGCACATGCGCACGCCAGAGACCAGAAGAGCGCCTGGCAACAGCCCGTGCGCCCACAAAGAAGGCTCTGCGTGCCACCTCTGGCACGTGCGTCATAGGTTCGCCATCACGGGCTTAAGCTATGTATAAAACAAGGTGGAACAAAAACAGAATAATAATCCGAAAACACCTGGAGCACCACTTGAACGCCATTGGGCATTGACCACATCACCATCGGTCAATTGCAGAAGGTGGTTTTGCTTGAAACAGCTTCCCTCTTGCCAAGAGACCTTTCATAAAAATCAAGCGACCACATTTGCCCATCCCAGGTCCTTGACGGGTGGATTTAAAAAAAAACGCTGTCAAATCCAGCCCAAACATCTGGCCGATTGTGCGACCCGCTGTAATAATGACGCTAATAAATTGCAGGCGGTCGAGAGGCCCATTTGGATGCGTAAACACGATTGCTCCAGACCAATATTATCCCACGTCGATCTTCTCCTGAAGGGGATTTGAACCCTGAAGGATTAGCATCTGTTTGCACGGGGACTTCGAGGGATAACACCTTAGATAAACGTTCGGCACTATTAATTATCGGTTGATGAAGTGTAATTCTTCCCCTTGCCTCTTCTCCTCCGAAACCCCAGGCAGGTTAATTGTTTCTCAGAAGAACAAACAGGAAAAGTCCTGGGTGGTTCTGAAGTCTAGCGTTCATTTTCTCCCTTTCCCCACGCTCGATTAACACACACTTCCATTGAGGACCTGGGCACTGCACGAGTCAAAAAGAGTGCTGTGAAAATATCTACAGACCCCTCGCATCGTGGACATCAATTGTTTCAACTCCTATCCTCAAAATGACTGCATTGCACACCAAGACAACTAGACACAAGGAGAGTTTTCCCCCCAAACATCCATCACTCTGCTAAACAAATAATTCCCTCAACACTGTCATATTACCTACTGAGACTGTAATACTATTGTTCTCCCCTTCCTTCCTAGTACCTATCTCTCCCCAATTATGGCTATAACCATGTTGCTTGTATCTTTACAATTTATATTGTTTTATTTGTTTATTTGAGGGGTGGCTCAGACACTGAGCTTGTCGATCAGAAAGGTCGGCAGTTTGGAGGTTCGAATCCGAAGCGCTGCATAATGGAATGAGCTCCGGTGACTTGTCCCAGCTTCTGCCAACTTAGCAGTTCAAAAGCACGTTAAAAAATGCAAGTAGAAAAATAGGAATCACCTTTGGTGGGAAGGGAACAGCGTTCCATGCACCTTCAGCATTGAGTCATGCCGGCCACATGACCACGGAGATGTCTTTGGACAGCGCTGGCTCTTCGGCTTTGAAATGGAGTTGAGCACCGCTCCCTAGAGTCAGGAACGAGATTAGCATGCATGTGCAGGGGAACCTTTACCTTTACTTTATTTGTTTCCTAGTACGATTTGATAGCTTATTAGTAACCTTGTCTGTCATTAATTGTTGTACCTTATGATTCTTGCTGAATGTATTTTTATTCTCCTTATGTACACTGACAGCATCTGCACCAAAGACAAATTCCTTGTGTGTCCAAACACACTTGGCCAATAAGGAATTCTATTCTATTCTATTCTATTCTATTCTCCAGAATGAACAAGAGGGGGAAATACAAGATAGACTGTAGATAAAAATAGTATGAAATAAGAAATATAAGAGGATTAAATGTATATATAGGACGTTACGTACAGAATTAATAGAAAAGATATGTAAAACAAAATATGTATATATATAGACATTTTTCGGAGTATAAGACACATCTTTTTCCCTCAAAAAAGAGGGTGAAAATATGGGTGCATCTTATACATTGAATACAGCATTTTTGGCCTCCGAAACCCCGCCCCCTTTGCAAAAATGGCCATGCATAGCCTTTAGGAGGCTTCCAGAGTGCTCCTGGGGGCTGGGGAGGGCAAAAATGAGCAGCAAAATGGGCTCATTTCCCCCCCCCCAGCCCCCAGGAGCACTCTACAAGCCTCCTAAAAGCTATTCATGCCCTCTTTTTTTGACAAAAGATGGGCCCGTTTTTTGCAAAAAAATCAGGCCGTGTTTGGGAGGTCTGCAGAGTGCAAAAACTTTTTTTTTAAAATTTGCCTCTTCAAAATCTTGGTGTGTCTTATACTCCGGTGCGTCTTATACTTGAAAAATACAGTAGATATATAAATGTACAGACAAAGGAAACACAATGGATATGTAAAAAAATGTAAAATGTGCTGCAAAGATGGTATGATTGCATAAACAAAATCAAAAAAATTCTTAAAAAGAATTCTATTCTAATATGTTTTGAAAGAAGGGGGTTTGTTTCAGTAGGAGGATTCGAATGAGGTCTGGCAGCGTGGCACTCCAAGCAATATTACCCCCATGTCCATCTGGGCACCTCCCTGGGTTCCTGCCAGTCTCTCTGATGCCACGCTGGTTTTTAATTCTTGTTCTATTCTTTTAATTACATGGAATTTAAACGAGGGACTGATCGCCAGCAAGCCGAGCATCAGCCTCCAATATGGTCCTGATTGAATAGACCACTTCTGAATCGCTGCCCACGGCATTTTTATAACTTCAAGCATACGGGTCTGTCCTCAGTTAGCAACCGCAGCCGGGATCGGCCAATCGGTGGCTAAGTGAAACTGGGTGCTGTTTGCAATCTTACTCCAACTTTCCTCTGTTTTGCAGACTTGGTAAGTGACTTTTCCCTCACGGTGGCAACTGGTAACGGCTGCTAAACAAGGCAGTTGCTAAATGAGGACGACCTGTAGTGAGCTGAGCTTGGAATGGCATCTTTCCGTCCAGAACAATCTGCTAGCAGCTGTCTTACAAGCAGGCCAGCTGTCAGTGTGTGATTGGAAAGAACTGGAGACATTTTCTTGCTATTATTCTCTACACAAGGCAGTCTTTGTTTAAGGCAATCTTAAAGATTTTGAAAAGAAGCTTCTTCTCTTTCTCCTTCTCCTTCCCTCCTTCGTCTTTTTCTTCCTTTCTCCTTCCTCCTCCTTCTTCCACCTCCTCCTCCTCCCTCTTCTCCTTCCATTCTCTCCATTTTCCTCCTTTCTCTTCCATTCTCATCCTCCTCGTTTTCTCCTTTTTTCTCCGTTCCTCCTTCCTCTTTTCCTTCTCCTCCTTCCTTTGCTCCTTCTCCTTTCCTCTTTCATTCTCCTTTTCTCCTCCTCCTTCCTCTTCCATTCTCCACCTCTTCTCCTTTTTCTCCTTTTCCTTTTTCCTCTTCTCCTTCCTCTTTTCCTTCTCCTTCCTCCTCTTCTCCTTCTTCCTCCTCCCCCATTTTCTTCCTCCTTTTCTCCTCACTGTTCCATTCTCCTCCTCCTTTTCTCCTTTCCCCCTCCTTTTTCTTCTTTTCCATCACCTTCTTCCTCCGTTCCTTCACATTCCTCTTCACCTTCTTCGTCTCCTCCTCCAGTCTCTTCCTCTTTTTCTCCATTTTCTCCTCCTTTTTCCTCTTCTCCTCCTTTCTTTTTCGCCTTCTTCCTCCGCTCCTTCTCCTTCCTCCTCTTCTCCTTCTTCCTCCTCCTCCTCTCTTCCATTCTCTTCCTCCTTTTCTCCTTTTTCTCCTTCTTCCTCCTCTTTCCTCTTTTCCTCCTTCTTCCTCCACTCCTTCTCCTTTCCTCTTCCATTCTCCTCCCTCCTCCTCCCTGTTTCCCCTAGTTTTCAGTCGAAACAGCTCTTCATTTTCTTGTTTTTTTAATAACCAGAGGGAGAACAATGCAAATCAATAGGCTACGTCCGGCAAATATTTGCCTATGGAAATGTAAGTAAACAAGGGCAGAGATGAGGGCCTGGAGGGAATGGGCACTGTGCCAGCGGAACCATAATAAGGCCACGCATCCTCAAAATTCAACGAGATGAACGAGAACGCAAAGCTCCACAGATGGGCAGGAGATAAATCTCGCAGCCCTCATGCATTCTTGCACCCAATCCGTGCCTGAACAGAGCCCGTCTTCCTGTCTCTATCACCCTTCCACGTTCTCCAGTATTTTTTTGGCTGTCTTCTAAGGGCGACATATTTTCAGCTGAACTGAAGCAGCATGAAAGGCAAGACCAACTGGGATAAATATTTGATGAGGCTCCAGCAGTTATGATACGGTCACAGGCTCACATAATCCCTTTGCTTTGCATATGGCGTGGCCGGATGATGGAATCGAAGTTCACTGCCGGAGTTTCTCATTTCATCCTGAAAGCCGGGAAGGGGTGAAGACTAGAGAAATGGAGAAGCTGAGGTCTCTTAACAGACTTAATAGATTAATAGAATTGGAAGGGACCTTGTAGGTCATCTAGTCCAACCCCTCCCCCCTGCCCAAGCAGGAGACCCTACACCATTCCTGACAGATGGCAGTCCAGTCTCTTCTTGAAAGCCTCAAATGATGAAGCTCCCACAACTTCCGAAGGCAATTCTTGTTCCATGGGTTGATTGTTCTCCCTGTCAGAAAGTTCCTCCTTATTTCTAGGTTGAATCTCTCCTTGTTCAGTTTTCATCCATTATTCCTTCTCCGGTCTTTGGGTGCTTTAGAAAATAGCTTGACCCCCTCCTCCTCTCTGTGGCAGCCCCTCAAATATTGGAAGACTGCTCTCCTGTCTCCCCTGGTCCTTCTCTTCACTAGACTAGCCATGCCCAGTTCCTGTAACCGTTCTTCATATGTTTTAATCTCCAGTCCCCTCATCAGTCTCTGCTTCTCGCAACCATCAAGAACTGGACTACATGAACTCTATGGGCCTTTTCGCCAGGCCTTAAAAGACCCTTCCTATTAGAGAAAGCCCGAGTTTTAAAGCATTCCTACTAAACCAGGGATGTCAAAATCAAGGCCTGCCGGTCAGATCTGGTCTGCGGGGCTGGCCTGGTAACTGCAAAGGACTAGCGTCTTGGTGCCTCTGCCAGCAAAAATGGAGCTGAAGAGGGATGCACCTCCGAGCTCCATTTTTGCTGGCAGAGGGGTGTTCTGACCCCCCTCCATACAGTGAGTCACGCTGACACAAGATTACTGCTAGGCAATTTATTCACAGTAAATTAACACACCGACAAGACTTTGGCAGCAACCCAGACTTCCACAGATAAGAAATACATACAAGAGCTTCTCCAGCTTTAGTATAATAGTTGTGTCCTGCAAACAGCCTCCTCCCAAAGTCTCTTCTTATATACTCTCTTGGGAGGAGCCTAATCACAACCACCTGGCCCCAATTATCTTCTGTATCTGCGTAGTTGCTGTCGGCACTTATCTGCCCGCCTTTCCCTGGCGTCTGGGACTAACTCCCTTAGCTCCTCCCCACTGCTCCAGGGCCTGATGTCAGGGACAAACTCCCTTTGGCTTTCACCGCTGCTCCATGCCTCAGGCGCCTCCTGGTAGCCAACCAGCCTCTCTGGTCCCTGCTCAGAGTCTGAACCCTGTCCAGGGTCCTCCACATCTTCCAGAGCCGACTCATAGGGTCCCTCGCTATCGGAGTCCATTGGCAGCTCCAACAGCTCTTGCTGAGCCACAACAGAGGGGTATCAAAACGTACCAACAACGAAACAAACGGAGAAATGTTTCCCCTTTTGCATTTGAGCATGCAAGAAGGGACTGGAAAGGAGAAAGGGAAAGAGGAAAGGCAAAGAAAAAGAAGGAAAGGAAGGAAGGCAGATGGGAATGAGGAGGGAGGGAGGGAAGGAGGGGGAGGGAGTGGTGAGTCACTTAGCAACTGAGACAAGGAAGGTCATGAAATGGGGGGCAAAACTCACTTGACAAAGGCCTCACTTAGCGGCTCAACGGTGGCCATAAGTTCAGAACACCCGCTAATCTCAACAAATGAAAAAGGTCTGTCCTTTGAGTGTTGGAATCCAACATTAGGCCAGTCACTATTTCTCCAAAATCTTGCCTAGACAACTGCAACCACTTCTCCATGCAGTTGCCAGAAGCCAAGTCCCTGTCAGACATCTTTTACATTTGGGCCATTTTCTACTGTAGGAAAATGGGAGGGGGCATTATATAGAGCATGGGTGATATATAGTCAAAATAACATTCTTTTCTCAGAGAGTCAAGGACACCTGGCCCGGCACCTGGAGTGGCGTGACTGGGAGGCGTCTCCAGTTGGGACGGTGCCTGATTGCACCATGTGATGGACATGTGCTGGGCAGGGACTTGGACTTTCTTTTGGGTGGGGGAAAACCCGGAAGCTTTCAGATTCGGGTTTTCCCAGATGTGCCAATGTGAACATCTCTAATAAAATGGAACTTTTGAGGAACCTTAAGCCTCGGGGTCTTCTTTCGTTGGGGGTGTTACTTGGATCACTGACAGCTCTTCTCTTTGGAGCAGAGATTTAAACCTTGACTTGAGAAGAGGAAGATGAGCATGTGAGTTAATCCTTCAGCATCCTTTTTAAACTCTTATTGATTAGGACGCCTTTTGTTCTGCCTGGCTCCTTGCTTCATTCGTAGGATTCTGTGTTTTTTATTTTTTGCTTACATGTTAGAGCAGATTGATTTTTTTTAAAAAAATAAATAAAGTGCTGAGTGGATTTTTTTTAAAAAAAACACAACACACCTCAAGTTGGGTCTCAGTGTTCGGGTCCACAATCAATTAGGTGCTCAATAGCATTATGCCAGTCCTAGAATCCTCTCTGTGTGGTCTACAGATATCACTTCAGCTCTTTCATCCCTTCGTGAGGCGTGAAAATATCTATAGACCCCTCACATCCTGGACAGAAATTGTTTCAACTTCTGCCCTCAAAACGCGCTATAGGGTACTGCACACCAGAACAACTAGACACAAGGACAACTTTTCCCCCGAATGCCATCACTCTCCTTAACAACTGATTTCCACAACAGTCAAATTATTTACTAAGACTGTATTACTATTCTTCTTCTTCTCTTCCTTCCTAGTACCTCTCCCCACTTATGACTATAACCATGTTGCTTGTATCTTTACAATTCATATTGTTTTATCTGTTTCCTGGTACGATTTGATTGCTTATTAGTAACCTATGACTATTACTAAGTGTTATATCTTATGATTCTTGATGGATTTATTCTATTTTATTTTTCTTCATGTGCACTGAGAGCATCTGTGCCAAAGACAAATTCCTTGTGTGTGTCCAACCACACTTGGCCAATATTCTATTCTATTCTGTTCTGTTCTACTTTACACTACTCTACAATATTCCATTCCATTCCACATTGTATTCTATTCTATTCCACATTCTATTCTATTCCACATTCTATTCTATTCCACATTCTATTCTATTCCACATTCTATTCCATTCCACATTCTATTCTATTCTATTCCACATTCTATTCTATTCAGCACTATTCTATTTCATTCCACATTCTATTCTCTTCCATTCGACATTCCATTCTATTCCATTCCACATTTTATTCTATTCTATTCCACATTCTATTCTATACTATTCCGTTCCACATTCTATTCTATTCCATTCCACATTCTATTCTATTCTATTCCACATTCTATTCTATACTATTCCGTTCCACATTCTATTCTATTCTATTCTATTCAGTATTCTATTCTATTCCATATTCTGTTCTATTCCACTCCACATTCTATTCTATTCCATTCCACATTTTATTCCATTCCATATTCTATTCTATTCCACTCCACATTCTATTCTATTCCATTCCACATTCTATTATATTCTATTCTATTCCATATTCTATTCTATTCCATTTCACATGCTATTCTATTCTATTCCACATTCTATTCTATTCTATTCCATTCCATTCCATTCTATTCTATTCTAATTTCATTAAGACTTTAGGGTTCCTGTCACTTAGCTGGGCAATTTCACCAAAAGATTGCAAAGTTTAGTTCAGGCCCATTGTTCATGCCGGACCAAATTACCTCACGACGAGGTTGTTGTGAAGGGAGTAAAATATTCCTGGGGCACCTCCAAAGGGTATTGATAAATCCATTTCACCACTAGACAGTTCCTCACAAACCCTGGCAGAGAGTTTGAGGAGGGAACCACGATATTCTTCCAAAAGCCCCGCGAGGCCGATCCCCTGCCAGATGGATCCGTGTTCCTCTCTTTCGCAGCGTGCTCCTTCCAGTGTCTTGTGGGAATAGAAGGGTGTCTTGAACGCATTAAAAAAAAACCCCATACAGCCACCTGCCGTAGCACGTCCTTGACAAAAATGGCACACTGTTCTCCTAGGAAGCCATTTTTAAAAAATATATATGTATATATGCAGTATATTATAATTCTCCATCTCCCCACCACCCTGCTTTCTCCTTTTCTGCATACTGCGGGGGAAAAGCAAGAGATGGTCTTTTAATATTTAAAATGTGGTTTTATACACTTTCTGATGTCTCATCTGGATATAAATGGCAAGGCATTTTATGAAGGACATAAAAATTTTATGGGACATCTGCGCTGTGCCACTGGGTTGGAGAAAGCACCGTTGCTGGAATAAAAGTACCAGAAAGTTTCTGAAGAGCCTCCCCCACACACCCCCTCAAATCCCTTTCCTTCCCCCTTGTTTGGCTGCCAAGACCTTCCTGGCGTCGAGACGGGTGCGATTTCAAGGATTTTGGGCAGAAATAATAGCATTGTTCTCCGCTTCTTTTTCAACACACGCCATTAAGAAGGAGTCAGCTTGCGTCACAGACGTCTTGGTGACCTCGATTCAATCATTATTAATGCACTCCAGAAGAACCGCTCAAGACGACCATTTCAAGGTTGGCTGGTCCATTATGTGGCAGTCGGCTAATTCCTCAACAATATGGTGGAACATGTTGGCTTCCCAGCTCTTCCCTGGCAGTTAAATTGCCGGCTAAAAGAGGTTGGAAAGTTATTCGGACATACAGTTGATTAGATGTACAGTTAAGGGGACTCAGAGGCTAAGATGCTGAGCTTGTCGATCAGAAAGGTCGGCAGTTTGGAGGTTTGAATCCCTAGCGCCGCGTAACGGAGTGAGCTCCCGTTCCTTGTCCCAGCTTCTGCCAACCTAGCAGTTCGAAAACACGTAAAAAATGCAAGTAGAAAAATAGGAACCACCTTTGGTGGGAAGGTCACAGGGCTCCGTGCGCCTTCGGCATTGAGTCATGCCGGCCACATGATCATGGAGACATCTTTGGACAGCGCTGGCTCTTCAGCTTTGAGATGAGCACCGCCCCCTAGAGTCGGGAATGACTAGCACATATGTGCGAGGAGAACCTTTATCTTTACCTTACAGTTGGGTTGCAGGGAGAATTCATCTGCAGAAGAATCAAACATGGCCGCTGATGTGTCCCCTTGAGATACCTTCTGAGATGTTTCTTGAGTTCCCTCAAGGCTTCACACCCGTTTTGCCTTGAGAAGAAATTCCAGCTTGCTTTTTCTCCCCCACACGACTAAATCTGTCCATAACCCACCAGCAAATGCATACGGTATCCAGAAATAACCATGCATGTCATCCACCCATCTTAAGACCTTCTGAGGCCCCCTTTTTCGTCTCAACTTTGTCACTTCCTCTGCCAATGCTTTTCCCCACAAGGCTCCCTGTCGGTTGCCAGGGTGGAAAAGAGAGAAAGCTAGCTGCAGGGAGCATGGTTTAAATAGCACAGCGGAAACGTGGCTTAAAGAGGAGGAAGGGGGTACGGATATTGACAGCCCACAGGAGAAGGGTTTTACCACTCCAAAATAACTCCGGCCAGCAACGTGCGTCTCATAAGTAATTTTTGAATCCAACAGAGATTTGCAAATCGGAAACAAAGAAGGATCCTTTGTGCGGGATGTCACATTTTAAAATAGAACAACGGAGTTGGAAGGGCCCTTGGAGGTCTTCTAGTCCAACCCACTACTCAAGCAGGAAACCCTGTATCAGTGATGGCTAACCGCTTTGTCGTTCCATGACAAAAGCAATGCAATGCACATGCACCCCCCTTTGTGCTCGCCCGTGCATGCACGCGAGATCCCCCTGCACTCCCCCATACATGCACCCTGCCCCCCCCATTTTTGGCTTCCAGGTTGGTGCAGGAGGCTTTCCAGGCCCAAAACAGGGCACAGGGGGGTGGAGGGTTGCACACACCCCCATCCCATTTGGGGCCTGGAAGTCTTCCTGCACCAACTGGAAGCCAAAAAAATGGGATGTGGGGGCGCCACTCAAAGCGTGCGTGGCAGAGATCCGAAGGCTAGCTGGACAGCGGGAGGCGTGTGCGCATGCGCAGTGGAGCTGGGCTGGAGCGACGGCTGGCGTGCCCGCAGAGAGGGCTGTGCACGTGCCACCTGTGGCATGTGTGCCATAGCTTCGCCATCCCGGCCCTCTATCATTTCAGACAATTGGTGGTCCAATCTCTTCTTCAAATCCTCTTTTTGGGGCATCTGCACAGCTGCCGCTTTGAACTCTACCAATGTCTCGGCGTTTGCTGTCCAAAAAAAACCTCCAAGCGCAATGTGGTAAAACTCATCTTTTGCCTAATATATGCTAATTTGATTTTAATGGGATTCAGATTTTTCAGCGGCAGCCCAGCGCTAGCCAGGGTAACTTATAATCATATCTAATTGGTAATTCTAACATAACAAATTCTCAGGATAAATTATTCGTCGTTAATAGGCCCTGGAGGACAAGGGGGGGGTGGGGGTGGAATGTATAAAGGTTTCCTATCCCTTTTTTTGTGTGTTATATCCGTGTGCGTAGGTAGAGGTACCTGTGCTTGTGCCTGTCAGGTTATTATCATAAACAAAGGAAATAAATGAGTTCAGTTCTAAATGGATTATGGGTATCTCTCGGCTGCAAGAGAAGGAAAGAATTCAAATCCAAATCCAATCTAATGAATACAACATCAGGATTAGATAAATTCTGTGGCAACAGGTCTCTGCGTCTTCGCTCTCTGCTTTTCTAAATTGAGCCTGAACGCTGAATGAAAGAGCTGGGGGGAAGGGGGGTCTTTTTAAAGACTATCTCTTTAGGAGGTACCGAGCGGCGACAACCTGGATTTTGAGTCCCACACCCACACCCCAATGAAGCTGAAGCAAAGAGTGTAGAGAAAAGCAGTGAAGATGATTAGCAGAATGGAGGCTAGAACACACAATGAAGGGTTGCAGGAACTGGGCATGGCTGGTCTAGTGAAGAGGAGGACCAGGGGAGACAGGATAGCAGTCTTCCAATATTTGAGGGGCTGCCAGAGAGAGGAGGAGGGGGTCAAGCTATTTTCCAAGGCACCTGAAGGCCAGAGAAGGAATAATGGATGGAAACTGGCCAAGAAGAGTTTCCACCTAGAAATAAGGAGGGATTTTCAGACAGAACAATCAACCCATGGAACAGAAGTTGCCTTCAAAAGTTGTGGGAGCTTCATCCCTGGAGGCTTTCAAGAAGAGACTGGACTGGAATGGGGTAGCATATCCTGCTTGGGTGGGGCAAGTTAGACTAGTTGACAGTTGCCCACCAGAAGGGAGAGACTTTATGCGGAAGTAGACTGCTTCTCAACAAGGAGGCTCCTTCTGCAAGACTTTTATTCAAATATATAATTAAGACACAGCTGAGTTCAGGCTCTATTTCCTCTCAGGAGGACGCACAGGCTGGAAAGTAAAAGGGATCCCTTCCCCCCCCCTGCTCTTCCCAGGGATTTTCTCTTTGTCAGATAGGCTGCTTTTGAATGTGGAGGATTCAACCTAACATTCCCCATTGGGGGTCTTTCCCTCTGCTTCGACCAATTATTCTTTAATGGATTAACAGAGTTGGAAGGGACCTTACAGGTCATCTAGTCCAACTCTCTGCTCAAGCAGGAGACCCTACATCATTCCTGACAAATGGCAATCCAGACTCTTCTTGAAAGCCTCCAGGGATGATGCTCCCACAACTTCCGAAGGCAACTTCTGTTCCACCAGTTGATTGTTCTCCCTGTCAGAAAATTTCTCCTTATTTCCAGGTTGAGTCTCTCCTTGATCAGTTTCCATCCATCATTCCTTCTCTGGCCTTCAGGTGCCTTGGAAAATAACTTGACCCCCTCCTCTCTGTGGCAGCCCCTCAAGTATTGGAAGGCTGCTCTCCTGTCTCCCCTGATCCTTCTCTTCACTAGACATACCCAGTTCCTGCAATCATTCATCTTATGTTTTAGCCTCCAGTCCCCTCATCATCTTTGTTGCTCTTCTCTGCACTTTTTCTAGTGTCTCAACATCCTTTTTTATAGTGTGGTGACCAGAACTGGATGCAATACTCCAGCTGGGGTCTTATTAAGGCCTTGAAGTTTTCCTTTGAAGTCAACCAGTTTTATCCTTGGAGATTAGGTTCCTAAAGCAGATTAAGATTTAGGCATTCCCAAAATAATCCGTTTCACCATTGGCTGTGTGTTTCCAAGAGGGGGACAACTTCCCTTTTAGAGAAAAAAAAATGCTAGAAAAACCGGAAGCTGTTTTTACCATGTGGGACACCTCTACGGAATTTGCTTCCGATTCTCATTTGCAGCTATTCCTTTAAAAAAAAAAAAAGTTTGCCCACCGGTCTCTTGGTTCACACAACCCATCCCTTTTCCCCCATGTGTCCTTTGTGCCCAAAGAAGACACATCCTGGTACACTCTGCTTTGACCGCAACAACACCGCATTGCAGAGGTAAAGGAGGAAGGTGTAAAAAAAAAAAAAAAAGGAAAGGAAGATAAGTGCGTTAGGGTTTTGTGTGTTTCAGGAGCACAAGTGTGTCGGCGTGCATTTGTAAGCACAAACCAGGAAAATGATTTCCCACCACTCCTCCTTTTGCAACCTCTGAATAGAGAGGAGAAACCTTGCAGGCACCCCAAATTCCAAAGGATGCAAATCCTAACTATGTGTGGATTATGGATTATTGAACACTGAAAATGCAGAGAGACAAAACGCCCAGGAAGAGGGGTGGAAGAGTTCACCCCTCTTTTTTTCCATGCCAACCCCCCCCCCCCCCCCCCCCAGTATGCTGGCCGTTCTCTCTCCGCTGGCATTTAAAACCTCCTTCATAAATGTTGGCGGGCCTGGCTTTAAATGCATTTTGTTTTTAAAGCATGGAAGTCCATAAATAAGGAGGTGCACACCCCTCTCCAGTGGCTACTCGGCTTAGAAAACTTTCACAGGGAGGACTGTGAATATATATATATATTGTCCCTTTGGGCAGATTCACTACTGCTGACTCGGCACCGGCTGACAAACGAGAAAGCACTCCCCGCTGGCAGGGAGTTTTTCCAGGGCTCGCCAAGGATCCATCAAAGGCCATGATTTAGCTGCCCCCCCCCCCCCGCTGGGCATCTGAGGGGCGTAACATATCGGCCCAAAGGGGGCAACAGGGGAGAATAATATCCCAGGCACCTCGGGGGCTCCATTTG
Source organism: Thamnophis elegans (assembly GCF_009769535.1). Taxonomy (NCBI): domain Eukaryota; kingdom Metazoa; phylum Chordata; class Lepidosauria; order Squamata; family Natricidae; genus Thamnophis; species Thamnophis elegans. Next base: position 9,456,656 of record NC_045555.1, on the reverse strand, counting down.
CTGTTAACACTTGCCAGAAAATGTGGCACAGGCTGGCAGGAAGGGCATGGAAGAGCCTCGGTGGCGCAGTGGTTATAGTGCAGTGCTGAAAGCTGCTTCTGCTGGCTGTCTGCAATTTGGCAGTTCAAATCCCACCAGGCTCAAGGTTGACTCAGCCTTCCTGTCCTTCTGAGGTGGGTAAAATGAGGAGCCAGACAGCTTAGAGAGGCCTATAAAGCAACTGTGAAGCGGTGTATATAAGTCTAAGTGCTATTACTATTTTCCTTCCTTCCTTCCTTCCTTCCTTCCTTCCTTCCTTCCTTCCTTCCTTCCTTCCTTCCTTCCTTCCTTCCTTCCTGTTAGAATGCAGTATTGCAAGCTCTGTCCATTGCCAGCAGTTCGATCCTGATTGGGCTCAAGGTTGACTAAGCCTTCCATCCTTCCAAGGTTGGTAAAATGAGGACCCAGATTGTTGAGGGCAAGAGACAGGCTCTATAAACCGCTTAAAGAGGACTGTGAAGCACTGTAAAGTCATATATGTCTGTGCCCTTCCTTCCTTCCTTCCTTCCTTCCTTCCCTCCCTCCCTCCCAATGGTTAGAATGCAGTATTGCAGGCTAACACTGCCAATTGCCGATAGTTCAATCCTGACCAGCTCCAGGTTGACTCAGCCTTCCGTCCTTCCGAAGTGGGTAAAATGAGGACCCACATTGTGCTGACTCTGTAAACTGCTTAGAGACAGCTGTAAAGAACTGTAAAGCGGTATATAAGTCTAAATGCTATTACTATTGCTATTGCTATGACTTGTCTGTCTTTTTCTACGCTCTACATTTAAATTTAGTTTAATTTCCTCCCTCCTTCTGTGAATTCTCAAACGTTTGGTTGCCATGTTCTAATTTACCTGCCTCTTGAAGGGGGATTCCTCTCGCCTGGCGTCGCAAATTCGGGCACAGCTGGCATCTAGCAGGTCACAGCTCCAGGGAAAGGCTGCTGCTGGCCATTACCCTTTTAAGTCCTTCAAAGATATATTTAAATGGCTGTTTTAACTTACTTTGTCGTAGCCAGGTGAGACAGTTAGCAGCCATTCTGTGTTTTGTACCGTGGGACCCAGACTTGGACTCAATCTGCTCAGTTGTGAAGTCTGCCTGGGTGAAGGTGGTTTTTTTGGGGGGGGGAGTGTTTGCTGCTCTCCCCACTCTGAAATGGGGGCCCCAGGGGACAGCCATGCTTTTCCTCCATGATGCTGTCGATGGGGAAAGCACCCGGCCCATTGGCCTAAAAAGGCCAAGGAGAATCACCTTTCCTCATGTTAAAAATGTGGACATTTTAAAAGGATCTCCGAACTTGGCAACAATAAGACTTCAAGACTTTGGGGACTTCAACCCCCAGAATTCTCCAGCCAACATGGATAGTTGGCTGAGGAATTCTGGGAGTTGAAGTCCACAGATTGGAAAGGTATCGAGTTCGGGGACTTCTGTCTAAGACAGTGTAGGAATGATGGTCCAATGTTGTGGATTTTTCCTCCACTCGGAAGCACCTCCTGACTTCCAATGAGAAGGAAGCAAGCTCGGAACAGCAACTCATCCAGAGAGGTGACAGGCACCCTCTCTCCTACTCAATCAATGCCTGCTAGGGCATTGCTGATAGATAAAAGAGCAGGGGCATCTCAGGGCAGTGAATGGAAGAACCTCCTGAGGTTTAAATGTGCCTCTTAATGAGTCTGAACAGGCTTCCTTCCTCAATGGGTGGGAAATATCAGAACTGAAGCTGGATGTTGACGGTTTAGGGAGCAGAATAAACAGAGGTGGAAGCAGGAGGGCAGCTGTGGCATTGAAGGAGCCGTTCCCCATACGGTGGGAGCTGGAAATTACTGAATTATACCCCGTTTCTGTCTTCGCTATACCTCCAAACTGCCTCTGGGTTCTTGCCACTGCAAAACAGATCTTCCCAGGTCTCTGGGCTCGCACGTTTCCCAGGTGAGCGGCTAGGTTCAAATTTTTCCCTGCTCCCCAAAATTGAAAGAGAACAAAGCAAGGGTCCTACAACCCATTTGCGAGCCCTCCACAAACACACTGAGGGTTGAGATGGAGACCCCACGCTTCCCCCGCCCCCCCAATGCCTGCACTGGAATTAATGAACGAAGCAGGAATCTAATTAAGGTGTTTGTTTGCTTATTAAAAAAAGGTGGCAGGGGGTGGATCAGTGACCTTTGATTTCTCGGGGTATGCCCCCCCTCCTGAAAAGAATGCTTTCCCGCATTAATATTTTGTCCGGAAAGCCTCATAGGATCCCACCAGCTGCCGGGAAAAACAAAAAGATGCCACCCCAGAGTTTTTGAGGAACGCGTGCAATTTAAAAAAAAAAAAGGCATTTCTGCACGGCTGCCGAGTAGGAGGGAGATTAATCCAGCCACGAGCAACCTCCCCGTTACAAAACCCACATTGTTTGTGTGTTATTGTGCAGAATTTATTAGGCAAATATTTCTCGCACCGAGGCAGCTGCATAATGGATTCTTTGGAAAGGACCACAGAGAGCGAGAGCGAGAGAGAGAGAGAGAGAGAGAGAGCGAGAGAGAGAGAGAGAGAGAGAGAGAGAGAGAGAGAGAGAGAGAGAGAGAGAGAGAGAGAGAGAGAGAGAGAGAGAGAGGCAACGGGAATCCTCTCCTCTCCTCCAGATCCTCCAACTTCCCATGCTTTCCAGCCCCAGAGATTCCTCCCCTTAGCCTTCTTTCCTTCTTGGGGGGAAGTGGCTCAACATAATCTCACTGTAGCAGATCCTTTCCCAGGGAGGTGAAATGTGCCATTCTTAAGGAAGCATCTTTCATCCCAATGTTGCAATGACCGGGGGCATATTTGCAGCAGGAGGGGATGGTGCTGTTTCACAAACATCATTGTGTTTGTGCGAACAATTGGCGGTACGGCCCTACTTTGAATTGTGCCAAGCTGACGGCCAACCTGTCATCCCTCTCTTCTTTTGGATCTTTAGCCTGCCACACTTTCTATTATTCTACTATGCCTTTTCTGTGGTGGGAAAATGGGAGGGGGGATTGTACGGGGTTACTGACTGTGTAGCCAAAACAAAAATCTTTCTAGAAAGCCAAGGTCATCCTTTTTCTCTGCACCTGACTGGAACTGGATGGGTGGAACTGCCAGCATGGCAGTGGGGAATTGGACCGTGTGATGGTCTTGTGGATGGGGGGGGGGGGGCAGGATCTTGAACTTTCAACTGGGTGGGGGAAACCTGGAAGCCTTCAGATTCGGGTTTTCCCAGATGTGCCAACATGGCTCTCTTAATAAGTTGGAACTTTAGAGCAATACTTTTGACTTGGACTCTGAATTACTTTTGGATGCTATTTGGAACCCTGACACAAGCTTCCATTGTACCTTTTAAAGCTTGGGAAATGCTTTCACTGATTCGGCTATTATGCCATGGACTCAAATATTCCTAGCCAGCAAAGTTTGTCGTGACTTTTTAATGCCACCCCTTACAATCTCATCTTCTTTTAACAACCCCATAATCCCTTGCGAGGCGAAGTCTGGCCAACCAAATGGAGCTAGCAGAGTGATTACTGGCCAGATGCCCTTCTTGTCACCGGTGCGGAGTTTTGTCCAGCAGATATATTCTCATTGTGAGCGGAGAGAGAAATATCTGCCTCTACCTAGGGTTCAACTGCCTCTACCTAGGATCGAGCTGGCTCCTGATTGCTAGCCGAGAGCACCACCTCTAGGCCGCCGCCCCGCTCCACCCCTTACAATGTGTCAAGAAAATTATTCCCATCGCGCATAAGATACTGTTACCGTCGGTGGGTTTTCTGTATTGTTTGTTTTTAATTAAACGGGATGACAAAGCCGGAGACACGGAGAGAAAGAGGCTGATAACAAGGCTGTAAATAATTTAGAAAAGGAAAGGAAAAGAAGGTAGAAAGGAAAAGAATAGAAAAAAGTCGATCCACGGAGACATGGAGGCGCTGTTTTTTGGGGGTGAGGTGGGGGGAGAACCCCGATTTGCTAAAATGCACCCCTTCCTTTTTCACGTCAGTTCCAAAGTCACTGTAAAGAAGATAGCCAGAAATAGTCTGAAGCCGCATTGGCGACTCGGCGAACCTGGGCAGGAGGATGGAGGAGAAAGAAAGAGAGAGAGAGAAAAAGAGAGATTTAGAAGGTGCCTCTGGGTTCAAAATTGTAATCCCTTCCGACGCTGCGGATTGCTCGCTTTGGCAGGCACTTTTCTCAAGCATGCCAGGGTGGAAAGAAAGCAGGAGCAGGGGCCATGCATGGCAAGCGCAGGGAGTGAGATCCAGCTGCAAGGGAAGCCAAATCGTGTGCCGAGCGAGATACGGACCCCGAGCATGGATTCTAGAGCAGCGGTCACCAACTGGTGGTCCATGGACCACTGGGGGTCCACAAGAAAATGTTGGTGGTCCACAGAAACATTATTTGCATTTTTTATATTGCACTAAATCAGGGGTCCTCAAACTACGGCCCCTGGGATGGATACGTGCAATGAACGCTTGTGTTGCTGCAGAGATTCTCCCCCTTTGGGATCTTTTTGTGGGGGTCGGAGGGGGGCAGAAATTCTGACTTAGGGTCTGCTTCAGCTTCCTGGTGGGGGGGGCTTTGGGCGAAGGCTGGAGGGAAGAGCCGCTGGTGGAGAAGAGCCGGAGGGCCTCGTTCCAGTGGGACTGCAACATGGCCTGGAACTGGCTGAGTATCTCAGCCCGCTGAGCCTCCAGTGGTCTTGCACTCCTGCAGGTCTTCCCTCTGCTTGGAAAGCCTATGCTGGTAGTCCTCAGTCAGGTGCTTCTGCTGAGCCTCCTTCTCAGCCAGATCCAATTTGAACTGAGCTGTTTTGCCAACTCTTTCTCCTGGCGGCTGCTTAGCTCCAGCAATTGCTACCTGTTTGGGGCCCTAAGGAGCCCAGGCAGGCAGGTGAGGAGTGGCTGGGAGGGGAGGGGCGAGTAGAGGATGGCGAGGCGCCCCTCGATGTGAGTGACATTGAGTTGGCCACACCCACCCAGTCACGTGACCACCTAGCCACGCCCACCCATCCGGTTATTAGGCAGATCATATTAGTGGTCCACGGGATTTAAAATTATGAATTTAGTGGTCCCTGAGGCCCGAAAGGTTGGTGACCCCTGCTCTAGAGGGTTTAGGGAAGAAAACTGGGGCAGAACAGGAGGGAAATCTTGCTAAACGTCCAGGAAGCAGCCGTGGATGGACAAGGCAAGCGCGTCTTACAAGGAGGCTGGGTTAGATGAGGGAAGGATGGGGTGGGGGCTTACCGTTGGAGTCTTCTGTCCCTCTTGGAATATTGGGGTTTTCTAATTAGAAAGGGGGGCGGGGTGGGGAGAAAACAACAAGGCGGTCATTGAGCATTGGAAAAACACATGCGAGGATGAGGTGGAATGAATGGGTAAGAATGGATGCTGGTGCCAGGAGGAGGCATGGAAGTTGCAATGGGGATGGTTAGAGGTTGACGAAGGAGAGGAGGAGGGAACGGAGAGCAGGAAGGATGACATGGATCAGCGGGGTCTCCCCCCCCATAAAGTCAACCTTGCAGTCTTCCCACTCCCAAGGGAGGGGTGTCCCTCTCTGGCAGGGAGCATGCAGCTGGAAAGACATCAAGAGACCATGAGAAGGTAGGAATGGGATGGTTGAGATGTCAACAATGAGTTAGGAGGTAGGGAGATGAGCCGAGATGAGTCGTCAATGGAGGAATGGGGGCTCCCTCCTACCGAACACTATCAGCCTGGTGTGGGTATCGGTGGAGCCCAACGGGTTCTGCGCCGTGCAGCGGTACATCGAGCCGTTCAGTTCGGCCGGCACGCGTTCCAACACCAGCTCCTTCCCGTCGTGTTCGGCGCTGCCGTCCAGGAGCCGGCTCCCGACACGGGTCCAAGTGAACATGGGCTCGGGGAAGACTTCGTTCTGGAACCAAGGATCCCCCCACCCCGCAACCCCAAACAGTCAGATCAACCGAGAGCACTGGGGTAGAAATGGGTGTTGTGGTCCCTGCGGAGCTGGCAGCAGACTCAGACAGTGAGAAGTTTGGGGAGGAAGATGGGCCAGTCCTGGAGTCTGGGGAAGGCTCGGATGAGGGCTCTGTGTCAGAGGCAGAGTGGGGGCAAGAGCCATCTGGGAGTTATGTGCTGCCTCCGGAGCCTCCAACAGGGAGCCGCAGCAGAGGGATGAGCCACATGTGGCTCCAGAGCCACTGGTTGCTGACCCCTGCTTCTGCTGAGTTCTCCCCTCTCTGGAGACCCACTCCGGGGGCAGGTGTGAGAATAGATTGCTTTCCCCTTCACTAGGTTGTCACGCTTGTTGCCTGAATGTGAGTTGTGCACTGCGCTGATGGAGAACTAGCCCCTTTGTCTTGGAACATGTTCCTACAAGGTGTGGGTGAAGACCATCAACAAGAGCACCCATTCATCCAAAGCTCACCCCAACGTTACACCAGATGCTTGGGAGCAGCACAGCAAATCCCCAGGGGATGAGCCACATCCCTCCATGTGTGAAGCACTACACACACACACACACACACACACACACACACACCCCTACCCTCCCTCTTTTCAGCAGCCTCCCAGTGTGTTAGTTTTCTCTCTCACACACCTGGCAGGATAAAAAAGCAACCTTCCAGGACTATCAATTTTTCTCTTAGCTGCCATGACACACACACATCCAAGACCAGTTAGTCACAGCAAGCAAATTAATGCGGGTGTTTCTTTCACAGTTGGCTGATCTTCTTCGGTACACAATTGTCTGTCTTTGTCGCTTTTTATAAGAACCCCTATTAAATTATTCCCAGAAGTGATCTAGAAGACAAACACCTAAACAGTTGATAAAAAACCAAGGAGGTCTTTTGAGCTGGGACAAGGGACTGGATTTTGGGGAGCGGGACGGGTGGGGTGGGGGAAGATGAGCGTCATACACACCTGAAACCCTTGGACCAGAATACGGACCGTGTCTCCAACGCGGGCTCTTGTTGGGGTCATCAAAATTTTGGGGCCCTTTGGAGCCACTGCAGGAGAAGAAAATGGGTTAATGCTTGGTATCCTCCTGGGGTCCTACCTGTCTCCCCCTCCCCAATTTTCCACCCTCCCTGAGAGGCTTGACGACATTTGAATTTGGCAGAGATAAAGGTAAAGGTTCCCCTTTTTCACATATGTGCTAGTCGTTCCTGACTCTAGGGGGCGGTGCTCATCTCCGTTTCAAAGCTGAAGAGCCAGCGCTGTCCAAAGACGTCTCCGTGGTCATTTGGCCGGCATGACTCAAGGCCGAAGGCGCAGGGAACACTGTTTCCTTCCCACCAAAGTTGGTCTTTATTTTTCTACTTGCATTTTTTACGTGCTTTCGAACTGGGACAAGTAATGGCAGAAGCTGAGACAAGTAACTCACTCCGTTACGCGGCGCTAGGGATTCGAACCGCCGAACTGCCAACCTTTCTGATCGACAAGCTCAGCGTCTTAGCCCCTGAGTCAATGCATCCCTCAGAGATACCCCGGCTTTAACATGATTATACGGCTAGTCCTTGATTTACAATGGCGCTCAAAATTTAGGCTGCTAAGTGAGACAGCTATTGAGTTTTGTCCCACTTTATAACCTTTTTCTGGCCACAGTCGCAGCAATTTTTAAACGAGTCACACGGTCATTAAGTGGATCTGGTTTCCCTAATGACTTTGCTTGGGAGGAAGTCTCAAAGGGGAAGCAGGTGACCCACCACCCCGGGACAGTGCGATCGACATAAATACGAGCATGTGACCATGGGGAGGCTGCAACCGTCGTAAGGGTGAAAAATGGGCCCTAGGTCCCGCTTTTTTAAAATGCTGTTGTGACTTCAAACAGTCACTAAATGAACTGCTGTTAAGTTGAGGACTATCTGAATGTGAAAGGGGTTGTGTGTGCCTTCTACACCCGCAGCACCCAAGATAGTTCTTAAGTGAGTCAGTTCCAGCCATCCATAACAAGGTTAAACACATTGTGTGAATGACTCGTTTTCTCCGCGGATTCTCCGAGGAAGATCTAAGACTTAACTTGAGCACCAATGCTCTCCCACCTTTTAGTTGAGTTTAGACAATGTACCGTATTTTTCAGGTTATAAGACGCTCTGAAATTTAGAAGAGGAAAACAACAACAAAAAGTTTTTGGCCTCCCATTTTCGGCCCTTCTCCAGCCTTTTTTCTGCCCATTTCCGAGGCTTTTTTTGGCCAGTTTTTGTTATAGCAATAGCAGTTAGACTTCTATACTGCTTCATAGGGCTTTCAGCCCTCTCTAAGCGGTTTACAGAGTCAGCATATTTCCCCCAACAACAATCCGGGTCCTCATTTTACCCACCTCGGAAGGATGGAAGGCTGAGTCAACCCTGAGCCGGTGAGATTTGAACAGCCGAACTGCAGAACTGCAGTCAGCTGAAGTAGCCTGCAGTTCTGCATTTAACCACTGCGCCACTTCTTGTTGTGGTTTGCAAGTGGCCAGTGGAGCTGGCAGCAGTTCAGACAGTGAGGAATTTGGGGAGGAAAATGGGCCAGACCTGGAGTCTGGGGAAGACTTGGACGAGGGCTCTGCATCGGAGGCAGAGAGGGGGCCAGGGCCATCTGGTAGTCATGTGCTGCCTCTGGAGCCTCCTGAGTCAGACATTAGCGAGGCAGAGGAACAGGGGGAGCCTGTTCCCAGTGTGCGCATGGGCAGAGATGCCAGAAGGCAAGAACAGTTAAGACAAAAAGGGGCGACTATTTAAGCATGTTTTCAAGCTCCGTGTATTTGTGCAAGCCATGTGCGAACTGATAGGGAAAGTAAAACAGACCCGGTGGGTCAGTGGCTAAGAGGCTGAGCTTGTCGATCAGAAAGGTTGGCATGTCGGCCGTTCGAATCCCTAGTGCGGCGTAACGGAGTGAGCTCCCGTTCCTTGCCCCAGTTTCTGCCCAACCTAGCCGTTCGAAAGCACGTAAAAAAATGCAAGTAGAAAAACAGGAACCACCTTTGGTGGGAAGGGAACAGCGTTCCGTGCGCCTTCGTCGTTGAGTCCTGCCAGCCACATGACCACAGAGACGTCTTCGGACAGCGCTGGCTCTTCGGCTTTGGAACAGAGATGAGCATCGCCCCTTAGAGTCGGGAACGACTAGCACGTATGTACGCGGGGAACCTTTACCTTAAGGAAAGTAAGTGAATACCACCCCTGGTAGTATTCCTTTTCGGAAGCTCGAGGATTGGAATGCAAAGGATGCCACTTCAGTCGGTCACGGCTCCCAGCCTGCCAACAGTTTTAGGAGCTCAGTAATGCTTGTCTCAAGTAATAGAGCAATTTTAGAGAGTCCTTTCTGCTCAAAAGCCAGCCGGCCGTTCGAAAAATCCAGAGAGAGAACCCAAGAGCTATAAAAACCATCTTAGAGATATCAAAGCAAAAACGGATGTTAAATGTAATTTAAAAGGACACCTTTAAAAGTTCTTCTGCAGACATGCAGGCCATTAGGGCTGGAGGGGTGGGGGAGTGTGAGTAAATAGGACCCCGGCCATTTTTCTCCTATTTTTTTGCAGAGAGATTGAGGGGGTTTCTCCTGATTCTAGGACAATTGACCTGCAATCCGGAGGTGGACAGCACAATCTCTCTCACCTTGCCAAACATTTAGAAATTTCTCTCCTACTGCTGGTAACATGTTCCTATCTCTGCTGTTGTCCTCTTGGCTTGTAACAACGCTAACCAGTGAAGGGACCAAAGTGTCAAGAAATGGAATGGAGGGGAGAGAGAGAAAAAACATCCTTTAAACCAGGGGTCACCAACCTTTTGGGCCTAATGACCGGCTGGGTGGGCGTGGCTAGGTGATCATGTGACTGGGTGGGCATGGCCAGCTCAATGTCACTCATGTTAAGGAGCGCCTTGCCCCTCTACTCGTCCCTCCCCTACCAGCCAGTCCCCACCTGTCCACCTGGGCTCCTTAGGGCCCCAACAGGAAGCAGTTGCTGGGGCTAAGCAGCCGCCAGGAGAAAGAGTTGGCAAAACAGCTCAGTTCAAATTGGATCTAACCGAGAAGGAGGCTCAGCAGAAGCACCTCACTGAGGACTAGGAGCATAGGCTTTCCAAGCAGAGGGAAGACCTGCGGGAGGGCAAGGCCAGGGACCGGCGCCTGGAGGCTCAGTGGGCTGAGATGGTCAACCAGTTCCAGGCCATGATGCAACCCCACTGGAACGAGGCCCTCCGGCTCTTCACCAGCAGTGGTTCTTCCCTCCAGCCTTCGCCCAAAGCCCCCCACCAGGAGGCCAAAGCAGACCCCAAGTCGAAATTTCTACACCCCCCCAGTGCAAAAAGAAGGTGGAGACTCTGCAGCAACACAAGCGTTCATTGCACTTATCTGTCCCAGGAGACAGATAAGAATTTTTTTTTGCATTTTTTATAGACCCCTGATTTAGTGCAATATAAAAAATGCAAATAATTTTTCTGTGGACCACCAACATTTTCTTGTGAACTACCAGTGGTCAATGGACCACCAGTTGGTGACCATTGCTTTAAAAGGGCTGTTTTTATTATCTTTGAGAGACACACACAGAGAAAAGGCAATGGCACCCAAAATATGAAACCAGAATTCTCTATTTTCATTGCCTTCAGAGAAGCTGGACTGCAATTTCCAGATGTGCAAGGTCGCATGTCTTGGGAGTTGTAAGAGTGACCATCTCCATCCCATTCTGAAACATTGAATTTGCTTAACAGGATGATCAAAATTGTAGCTTCGTTTGCTTCCAGATTTGGGGATGGGTGGACTTGAAGCCAGAAGAATTCTGGGATAAAAATGGCAAAGCATTCTGGTCCAATGGTGGTCAATGAAGGATCTCATGTGAGGTTGCAAGTGAGAATGAAACTTCGATACTGTCTATTCATCAAAGACTTGGATAGAGGTGACCCTCACCTGACAGGACCTCCCATCACAAGTGGCCATCACTAGACACTCAACTTGACACAACCCATGCCTGGCCCATTACAAGACCCATCACAAGACCTTGACCTGATGTGACCTCCCCATCACTTGACCCTTACTTTACACAACTCAGACCTGACCCATCACAAGACCTTGACCTGATGTGACCTCCCCATCACAAGAGCCATCACAAGACCCTCACTAGACATAACTCACACCTGACCCATCACAAGACCCTGATCTGATGTGACCTCACCATCACAAGACCTACTGACCACACGAAATCCTTATAAGCAGAAGAACGCCGACATTGACATTCTCTAAATTCTGCTGAAGATGTTACCTAACCTGGTAATGAAACGTTTGGAAACCAACCTCAAGCTTATTTATTTATTTATTTATTTATTTATTAGACTTATATACCGCTTCATAGGGCTTTCAGCCCTCTCTAAGCGGTTTACAATTTACAAGCTTGGAGAGTGAAACTCCACTCTCATCTTACACCAGAGCTACAGATACCCACCGCGATCACTTGGATGGAGGCCCCCATGATAAACATATTAATTCCATGCCTGAAGTGACTGGATCCTTTGGGGATCTGAAGAGGAAGACACAGGTTCTTCACACCCTACAGAACAGTTCAAAGAAAATCCATCTTTTTAAGAGTAGTTCTTCATTTGGCTAATATAGAGGCTCACCTACCAGAAGGAAATTGGCACCTCCTGTTGTAGCCCACCAGCAGAGCTGCCAGCAGAGTTGGACAGGGAGGAGGTTGGGGAGGAGCATGGGCCAGTTCTGGAGGCTGGGGAAGGCTCTGAGAAAAGCCCCGTGTTAGAGGCAGAGATGGGGCCAGGGCTGTCTGCCAGTTATCAGCTGTGTTTGGAGTCAGACATCAGTGAGGCAGAAGAACAGCTGGAGCCTGTTCCCAGTGTGTGCATGCACAGAGCTGCCAGAGGAAGGGAACAGCTAAAGAACAAGGGCTGACTTGGGAGTAAGGCCACAGGTGGACGGTGAATGGTCCCTCTCACAGGGAATAAAAGAGGAGTGAAAGGGGAGTGGAGTTTGCAGGAGACAATGAGTTCATTCCTGCATTCTTGCCAAGTATTGTGGCATCTGAAAGATCTTGGCCTGGCCACTCTCCACACCTGATAAAGGTGTACTTGTGAACTATCTTGAAAGACTGGGCCAGGACATTGCTGGTGAGGAATTCGCTGCAAATGAAATAAAAGGGGTTTATTGGGACGAGGATTTGGCTTCATGCTGCTGGGGAAGCCTAAGTCAGAACACCTCCTGAGTTTTTGGAACAGAGCTCTATCCAAGAAGATCCATAGCTTGAAGGTTGGTGTGGGGATGGGTCTCAGGTCTTGGCATTAAAAAACAGACAAACCCGAATCTGATAGAGTTGGCAGAATGGGTTGCTTGGGAGACAATTTTTTCCAGCAGGAAGAATTTGCAGGACTGTTGCTTAGTCAACACCAGGCTTCAACGGAGCTCTCCACGGTGCTGAAACGTCAGCTCCCTTGAGTACCCAGGTAGAGCTTAGAGAGGTTGCCAACAGTTCATTAATACTGATTGTAAAAGCAAACACCTCTGATCAAAGGCTTCAGGGCAGGCTTAAGGAGAATGCAGCTTTCCTTCTAGCCTGCTTTGCGGGTTCAGCCTCTTTCCCTCAACCCCGATTCCCTCAACTCCCCCTCAAGGAATAGGGGATTGGATTACGTAACGAGCATCCTTTCTCTACTGGAAAAATGGGCCTGTAGTTTCCAGAATAGAAGGGACACGGTGGCTCAGTGGCTAAGACACTGAGTTTGCCGATAAGAAAGGTCAGCAGTTTGGCAGTTCGAATCCCTAGCGCCACATAACGGAGGGAGCTCCTGTTATTTGTCCCAGTTTCTGCCAACCTAGCAGTTCGAAAGCACGTAAAAAGTGCAAGTAGAAAAATAGGAACTACTTTGGTGGGAAGGTAACAGTGTTCCGCGCGCCTTCGGCGTTGAGTCATGCCGGCCACATGACCACGGAGACGTCTTCGGACAGTGCTGGCTCTTTAGCTTTGAAACGGAGATGAGCCCTGCCCCCTAGAGTCAGGAACGACTAGCACATATATGCGAGGGGAACCTTTACCTAGTTTCCAGAATACTTACTTAGAAAATGACACATCTACACTTCATTTTTAACCGGCCACCTTTAAACTACTATCCCTCTACTAAAAAGCGAGTCCTTATGTCCCAAAGACCAATGAAGACAACCATTTGAAGCCAAGAGTATCTACCTGCAAAAAAGTTGAATCCTTTGAGATATTCTTCTATCAAGCAGCACAGAACAGAATGTCTTGTTAGGAGTACCTTGCTGCCAAGGATGGCATTTCTACATCCCTCCCCCACCTCTAATCCCCAAGACATTTATTTGCCAAGGAACCCATCAATCGTTGAAAACAATGCATAGGAACGGCAAAAGTAATTGAGGTGGGATTTCAATAAAACAAAAGAGAACACAGGGAAAAAAATCTGGAATTTGCAGAGGGGGAAAGAAAACTTTCTTAGCACAAGAATAGCAGGGAAATCTGGGTTTGGTGGAAGGTTTTTTTTTAAGCTCCAAGATGCCTTCGGTCAAGTCAGCTTCAGGGTTGACATGCTGGCTCAATACCCCCACTAGGAGTGTGCCAATTTGTTTGCAATTTCACTCAAAGATTATCGAACCGAGTCGAGTTTACTTGTTGGTGGAAAGATTTTACTGGTCTAAAATGTGTTTGGAAGAATTCAGATCGATTCTGGGCCAGCCCTATCTGGTTTCAGTGCAGGTGAAGGTAAAGCTTCCCCTTGCACATATATGCTATTCGTTCCCAACTCTAGGGGGGCGGTGCTCAACTCCATTTCAAAGCCAAAGAGCCAGCACTGTCCGAAGACATCTCTGTTTTCATGTGGCCGGCATGACTCAATGCCGAAGGCGCATGGAACGCTGTTACCTTCCCACCAAAGGTGGTTCCTATTTTTCCACTTGCATTTTTTACGTGCTCTTTGCACCGCTAGGTTGGCAGAAGCTGGGATAAGTCACAGGAGATCACTCTGTTACGTGGCACTAGGGATTCGACCCACCGAACTGCCAATCTTTCTGATCGACAAGCTCAGCAATTCTGGGGCAGCGCTGCCTGGTTTCAGTGCAGAAAGACCTTTAAAAAACAATCCAAACTTGCTTGATATTCTGAATCCGCCATTGGCAATCCTTTCACTGAACGGAGTCGAGATGGATTCCTCTCTGGGATTGGCAGGGATCCACGAGTAGAATAACAGAAGAGCTAGAAGGGACATTGGAGGTCTTCTTGTCCAACCCCCTGCTCAGGCAGGAAACCCTCCACCACTTCAGACAAATGGATATCCAACCTCTTCTTAAAAACTTCCAGTGCTGGGGCATTCACAACTTCTGGAGGCAACTTCTGTTCCACTGATTAATTGTTCTGTCAGGAAGTTCTAAGTCGCTTCTCTCCTTGATTAGTTTCCACCCATTACTTCTTGTCCTGCCCTCAGGTGCTTTGGAGAATAGCTTCACTCCCTCTTCTTTGGGGCATCCCCTGAGATATTGGAAGACTGCTATCATGTCTCCCCATGTCCTTCTTCTCATTCAACTAGACATACCCAGTTCCTGCAACCGTTCCTCATAGGTTTTAGCCTATTTAATCCCAGAATCCTTTTTGTTGCTCTTCTCGGCACTCTTTCTAGAGTCTCCGCATCTTTTAGAGCAGCGTTGGTTAGAGTGCATCACTGCAGGCTCCTTCTGCTGATCACCAGCTGCCAGCAGTTTGGCAGATCGAATCTAACCGGCTCAATGTTGACTCAGCCTTCTAACCTTCAGAGCTTGGTTAGATCGCATAGGGTCGGCCTCCTTCGGGTTCCGTCTACCAGCCAATGCCATCTGGCTACCACCCGGGGGAGGGCCTTCTCTGTAGCAGCTCCGGCCCTTTGGAATGAACTCCCTGCGGAGATTCGGACCCTCACCTCTCTCCAGGCCTTCCGGAAAGCCGTCAAAACCTGGCTGTGCCGGCAGGCTTGGGGTTGATGAGTCCCTCCCCTCTCGACTTGTACGGTTGTATGACTCTTGTGTATTTTAATTACGTGTATTGTGTTTGTATCCCCTTTTCCCCTTTTGAGTTGTTCGCCGCCCTGAGTCCCTCCCGGAGAAGGGCGGCATACAAATAAACTAAATCTTAAATCTTAAATCTTAATCTTGGTAAAATGAGGACCTAGATTTTTTTGGGGAAAGAAGCTTTCTAAATTGTTTAGAGACAGCTATGAAGCACTGTGAAGCGGTATATAAGTCTAAGTGCTATTATTATCTTCCTTCCTTCCTTCCTTCCTTCTCTCCTCCTTCCCTCCCTTCCCAGTGTTTAGAATGCAGTATTGCAGGCTAACTCTTCCCCACTGTCAGCAGTTTGATCCTGACTGGTTGCAGGTTGACTCAGCCTTCCATCCTTCCGAGGTGAGTCAAATGAGGACCCAGATTGTTGGGGACAAGAGGCTGACTCTGTAAACCCGCTTAGAGAGGGTTGTGAAAGCAATGTGAAGCGGTACATAAGTCTCAGTGCTATCGCCATTGCTACATCATGGCGACCAAAACTGGATGCCGTATTCCAAGTGTGGCGTTTCCCAAGGCCTAGAGACTCGGTCGATTCTAAAAGAGCGAGCCTTGGGTTTCTTTCTTGCGAGCCCAGTCGTCATTTTGACCAAGTTCTATTCTTCTGGATGTGTAAGATTTATGTCTCCCTCAGCCAGAGGCAGTTTTTTTTCCACTGGGGGATTAACATAAAAGGTATTTTGTCTTTAATATGTAAATGCCGGGTTTGACAGAGACAGAGGGGCCCTTATAAAGATGCTACTCAATGAAGCGTTTGATCAGGGCACCCTTCCCCGGATTAGCGCCTTAAAGAACATCAGGTAATCTTCTCCTTTCGCTGGGGCTAAGAGAAAGGGGGGGGGCGAGATAGGAGTTGGATCAAGAAAAGGACGTTTAATCACGTCTCTAAAGTGATTAAAAGGACTCTTTTTGATGGAGATTTCGCCTCCTTTCCCCAGTGCCCGCCCGCGCGCGCGAGAGAGAGAGAGCGGATGAACTCCAAAATAAGACAGCAAGTCTGATCAATGGTGGAGCTGAGGCACTCCTGGTGTAAATACTACTCAAAATGGATTGCAAAGGGGGCAGCGGTGCCATCCATCCATTCTCCGCCTCCCCTCCCCAACAGGTTGGGCAAAGCTGCCAACGGGCTTGGCAGCCAGAGATCAAAATAAATTAAAAAAAACCCCGTCAAATCTACCGTGTCCTGAGCTGACACTCAAATCCTTTTTGAAGGTGACGTGTTTGAACGCTGCTGCTTTCCAGTGACGGGGGTGGGTGGGGGGTGTTATAAAATAAAAGGACGTGGAAGGAAGGATGCTCAAGCCACTGGCTGCCACTCTCGACTCTGGAGGCTGCGAGGGAGGTGGCAAATTAAAGGGAGCTCTCCAGGATTCATCCTTTCCTCTTGGTTCCTGGATGGATGGGAGAGAGGAAGGACAGGAGGAAGAAGGGATGCTTCCTCCTTTTCTTTTATTGCTCGGATTTCGTGCCTTGCCAAGGTTCGTTAGCTCGGAAGGGTCTCGCCACCAGCGAGAATAAAAGGCGAGAGAAATTCAGCTCCCCTTTCACGGCTGCCTTTAGAAAGGGGTCCTCGTTTTAATGAGCCAGCCAGGAAGGTAGAACAAAACGGAGAGGGGAATAAATATATAGGAATGAAGAGCGCGGAGGGTTTCTTTTAAAAAAAAGAGATCTTAGTTAGGGAGAGATATCAGAATTATCTCCTTGTTCCTGCGAATGGCACCCGGGAACCCATTAAATTTAATGAAAGGGCGAGCAGGCAGGGACCGAGCTCAAACGCAGGCTGTAATCTTCTCCAGAGCAAGAAGAGAGGCAAAGGGAGAGAGGAGGGAGGAAGCCCCTTTGGGGTTTTTTGGGGGAGGGGGGCTTCCATTCTTGGTGGGGAGGCATTTGTTTCTTTTCCTGGATCGGGAGGCCCTTCTCAAGGACTTCTTCCATACAGAATGAGAGGTCATCTTTTCCTAGCTGGTGCTAAGTAAAAGAGGGCCAAGATAGTATTGGATCAAGGTCAAGATCAGGAGTATCCAACCTTGGCAACATTACGACTTGTGGACTTTAACTCTCAGAGGCCCACAAAGGTCTAGATCAAGAATATCCAACCTTGGCAACATTAAAACCTCTGGACATCAACTCCCAGAGAACCACAAAGCTGTAAGTCAAGAGACTCCAACCTTGGAGACATTAAGATGTCAACTCCCAGAGGCCCACGAAGATCTATATCAGGCGTGTCCAACCTTGGCAGCTTTAAGACTTGTGGACTTCAACTCCCAGAGGCCCACAAGGTCTAGATCAGGAGTGTCTAACCTTGGCAACATTACGACTTGTGGACTTTAACTCTCAGAGGCCCACAAAGGTCTAGATCAGGGATGTCCAACCTTGGCAACAATAAAACTTCTGGACTTCAACTCCCAAAGACCCACAAAGCTGTAAGTCAAGAGTCTCCAACCTTGGAAACATTAAAATGTCAACTCCCAGAGGCCCACGAAGACCTAGATCAGGAGTGCCCAACCTTGGAAACATGAAGACTTGTGGACTTCAACTCCCAGAGTTGAGACTCCATGCTGGCTGGGGGGATTCTGGGAGTTGAAGCCCACACGTCTTGAAGTCGCCAAAGTTGGAGACCCCTGATTTCTGACAGAGCTGACCCCTGATGTCCGAAAGATTTGGGATGGGCCTGATTATTTCTGCAGACCCCTTCCCCATCTCCCCACCCACCCACACATCCAGGAAGTGGCTTCTGAGCTCTTACCTAGAGTCACTTCGGACTGCATGGGCATAGAGAGGGCATCGTGCTTGACCTCACAACTAAAGAGCGCGTCATTGTCTATCTGAGGATTAAGGGTCCACATAAGCATGGCCCGCACCTCCACAGTGCCGTCGCTGATGGGGATGTGGGTGTGGTGGAAGAAATACGTGGGGTCGGCATTCTGGATCCACCGCGGGAACTCCCGGCTCACCACAGTCTCGGGGATATTCTCGGTGGTGGGGCTGAGCAACAGTCCCCGGTCGGGGGTGAGGCCATGGAAGGGGTCCTCGGTGTAGAGCCTCCCGCCCCGGTCCTCCACGTTCAGCAGCGAGAGGGACCGCTGCATCTTGGTGTCGTCCAAGTCCCGATGGAAGAGGTTCCGGGCAGCTCGGCTATCCTGCAATCCGGCGGCGTTGACCGGGGGCTCCGTCAGAGCGATACCCTGTATCAATTCTCCGTCCCTTTTGAAGTAAACCTGGAGGAAGAAAATATCAAGAGATTAAAAGACTCTTCCTCCCTAGTCGATGATTTTAGGCACAGTCCAGAAAGGTATTGTTCTGACCCAGCTCCCCAAACACGACAGGCCCTCTGACGTGAACTCAAAAGATTCCTTTATTAGGAGTACTGGCAGCCCCGGCAAAAAGTTTCTCTTGCAAGCTAACAAGTCCAGCCGGCTGGAAGATGAATAGTTGTCTGCCATATCTATTCATCTCCGACCCCTTTCTATTATCCCCAGAGCTAGGGTGGGGCTTCGCTAGCAGCAATGCCTCTTCTTTCCCAAGGACTGGCCCATAGATTTCCACTGCTCTCCTCTCCTCTAGTGAAGAGAAGGACCAGGGAAGACATGATAGCAATGTTCCAATATATTTTTTATTGAAAAAGTTTTATTTTATTTTAATTTCATACATCTAACCACAACATTATATCTGCAGAAATTATTTTGTATTGTCCATTATATCCTTCCCTCAACCCATTTGCTCTTCTACTGCTATTACTTTCAATACATGTTATTGTACCCTATTTCACCACAATCCTATCTCCTGTCCCTCTCTCCTCCACTCTATCTCCTTGTTTCCCTCTGCCATCTCTCTCTTCTCTACTTCCCCCTGAGTCCCTCCCGGAGAAGGGCGGCATACAAATAAACTAAATCTTAAATCTTAAATCTCCTCCTCCTCTCTCTTCTTTCCACTCCTTCTTTCTCTCCTACTTCTCCTCTCCCTTCTATTTCCCTCTCTCCTATCTCCTTTCTTCCTCCTTGCCTCTACCTTTCCTTTCCACGCTCTCCAATCAACGTTTCAATATTTGAGGGGCTGCCACAGAAAGGAGAGGGGGAGGAGGTCAAGCCATTTTCCAAAGCACCTGAAGGCCGGACAAGGAATAATGGATGGAAACTGATCCAGGAGAAGTTCAACCTGGAAATAAGGACAAATTTCCTGACCATGAGAACAAACAGCCAATGGAACTGGAGTTGTGGGAGCTTCGTCCCTGGAGGCTTTCGAGAAGAGAATGGACTGCCATCTGTCAGAAACGGTGTAGGCTCTCCTGCTTGGGCAGGTGGGGGGTTGGACTGGATGACCTACAAGGTCCCTTCCAACTCTGTCAATCTGTAGCATGGGAACCCAACAGCAACCCCCCACACCCACATAAACACACTTGATCCTGCCAGGGAACCCACTGCATTGGCAGCGATGTCTACGCCGACAAGATTGCGGGGACACCACAGGGGGTCATGTTTGTATAGCTAGAGCAGTGAGGAGCGCAACGCCTGTTTAAGTCCTTTTGAATGTCTCTGTGAAGAGAAAATTGCCTTGCGTTTCCCTCCCCCGCCCAAAAAAACCTTCTCTTCGAGCTTCTGATGTCACGCTGTAATGAAACAGCCTGGGGAATGTTTGCGGATAAGTGAGCGTTTCTTTTTTTTGTGTGTTTCCAGGTAGAGAGATAGAAGCAGACGGGAAAAAAAATTCTTTGTTCCTTGCTCCTCCCTCCCTTTGAGTGTTCCCCCCCGTCTTCCAAATGGAGATGTGTTTCCGACTTCCGAATTAATAAGCAGAAATTATTACCGGGATGCTCAGATGCCAAGGCTTCCCCCCATCGCTCCCCACTGTTTCACAACATCCTGTCTGCTTGTATCAAAATGATCCATCACGATGAACATGATCTAAAAGGTGTGTGTGTGTGTGTGTGTGTGTGTGTGTGTGTGTGGAAGCAAGGCAGTGGTGGGTTCCGGATCCCGGTGCAACTGGTACGGTGCAACAGGGCCCGGCGTCCACCACATGAAGGTGCACAGCATGCTCGCACGCTCACGCATGCATCTTTACCTCTTGTGATGCCTCTGCGACACTCCAGCTGCTCGTAAGCGCCGAAGAGCTCAAATACAGGGCAGGTGAGCCCTCCAGAGCACCGTACTGGAACGGTACCCGGTGCTCCGGGCAGGCACCGGTACGCCCATAACGGGGTGTACCGCCTGCAACCCACCACTGAAGCAAAGGTAGGATTCAGCTGGTTCACGCCGGTTCGGGAGAACCGACACTAATTTTGCATTCAGTACGCCGAAGTGATAGTTGGAAGCACTGGCTGCCCCAGCCCACCCCTCCCCTCCCCGTAGTCTCCACGCGGCCCGTTCATTATGCCAGGTAAATGCAGGGCCAATATGGAGGCTCTGGGAGGGCAAAAAATAGACCTACCGGAAGTTCTGGAAGTCCAGAAACAGGCTTGTTTCTGGCTTCCAGAGCCCAGGGGAGGCTGTTTTCGCCCTCCTGGAGGCTCAAGGAAAACCTCCGGAGCGTGGGGAGGGCAAAAATGCTCCCCACCCCATTATGAGGAGGCTGAGTAAGCCATGCCTCCCATGGCCATACCCACCCACATGGGGCAGCCCTTGAAGAGCATTCGGAGACTTCAGCTCGTCCAGAATGCAGCCGTGCGAGCAATTGTGAGTGCACCTCGGTACACCCACGTTACACCTATCCTCCGCGAGCTGCACTGGTTACCGATTGGTCTCCGGATGCGCTTCAAGGTGCTAGTCGTCACTTATAAAGCCCTTCATGGTATTGGACCTGGGTACTTGAGAGACTGCCTGCTGCCAATTACCTCCCGAAGACCCATTAGATCACACAGGGTTGGCCTCCTCCGGGTTCCGTCCACCAGCCAATGCCACCTGGCTATTACCCGGGGGAGGGCCTTCTCTGTGGCAGCGCCGGCCCTTTGGAACGAACTCCCTGCAGAGATTCGGACCCTCACCTCTCTCCAGGCCTTCCGAAAAGCCGTTAAAACCTGGCTGTGTTGGCAGGCCTGGGGTTGATGAGTTCCCTTCCCCTCTCGATTTGTGTGGCTGTTGGTTATTTTTAAATATTTGTATTTGTAGCTTTTGTGTTTCCCTTTCCCTCTTGGGTTTGTGAGCCGCCCTGAGTCCCGCTGGGAATAGGGCGGCATATAAATAAAACGAAACCTGAAACCTGAAACCAAGCAACCGGACAGAGAAGCTGTTGCTAACATTTTTCAATCCCACGCCTGGGTGGAAGGAAAGCAAACCATGAGAAGCCTGTAGAGATTCTCAGTCATGCAGGTCCTGGTTATTTTTCAAGAGGCAACTGGACTTTCTGGTTTTTTTTTTTCCTTTGTAGATGTTTCGCTTCTCATCCAAGAAGCTTCTTCAGATCTGACAGAATAGGGGAATGGAAGGATATATGCTCCTTGCAGACAGCTGATCAGTTGCATCCTTTTAGAGGGTCATCGAGGCCACTTGGAGGTTTGCCTGTGTCCTCAGGGTCACCTGAGTGGTGCAAATGGTTCCTGTAGTCTGCATTTTTCCCCTCTGGAAATCCATTCCTGTTCCCCCACCATTCCAAGGGTCTTCATCCCAAATTGTGTAGCTCAAAGTCTGTAGAGATTCTCAGTCATCCAGGTCACGGTTGTTCCAAAGGTGCTTTTTTTTCCCCAAGAGGCAACTGGACTTTCTTCTTGTTTCTTTGCAAATGACCAGCTGACTGCAAGGAATATAAATCCTTCCATTCCCTACTGTCCGGTCAGAGCTGAGGAAGCTTCTTGGATGAGAAGCGAAATGTCTTCAAAAGAAAAAAAAACAAACAAGGAAGTCCAGTTGCTTCCTGAAAAAACATCTTTGGGACAAACCACGAGAAAAAAACTTAGCAACCAGCATACCTCTATGAGTTGTTAAGTGAAGCAGTTCGTGACCCAACAAATGCACACACGACAAAAGCGCGCCGACAAAACCGCGGTGCTAAAACCGCGATGTCATCAACGTGACGTCATCAACGCGGCGACAACAGCGCGCCGACAGAAGTGCGATTTAAGTTAAGGTAAGGGTTAGGTTTAGGGTTAGGTTTAGGGTTAGGTTTAGGATTAGGTTTAGGGTTAGGTTTAGGGTTAGGTTTAGGTTTACAGCGCGCTTCTGTCGCTGCGCTGTTGTTGCCGCGCTTCAGCGCTCATTTGTCGGCGCGCTTTAGAACTCGCGGTTTTGTCACCGCGGTTTAGTCGGGCGCGCTTTTGTCGTTTGCCCTTTTGTCGGTGAACCAAGAAGTCTCCACTGTGGTTGGTAAGTGAGGACCGCCTGTATCCAGGTGGGTGATAACTGAATTGAAAGTCTTCTTTTTAGCAGATTTTTAAATTATTTTTCCCTTCTACAACACCTTACAGTCATTATATCAACATTGTTATGTCATCATACCTGTACATGTATAATATTTCACTTCTATATTTACACACCTTTATACACAGTTCTATATATATTTATATATATGTTATTTTTTGGCTTAATTAATTTTATTCTTGTTTTACAGCCATTTGTACCAATTGTTCCAAATTTCATAATATCCCGACTCTTCTTTATCTTTTAATTTCAGTGTTAATTAGTCCATCTCTGCACAATCCAAAGTTTTTTTTATCACTAATTCGTTCCGAGGGGGTATTATTTTGCTTCCAGCACTGGGCAAATGCTATTCTAGCTGTAGTTAGCAGATGTGTTAATATTTACTTAATTTTCTTTGTATATTTCCCTTTGATTATTCCCAGTCGATTTTTTTTTAATCTCCAGGTGGGAAGACAGGGGTGTCCTTTCTGTACAGATGCTCCGTGCAATTTTATTTTATTTTTATTTAAAAATGGGGGAACGGAAAGGCCTGCAGACTAAAACATATGAAGAACTGGGAATTGGTTATGGACAGTCTAGAGAAGAGAAAGACTGGGAGGGACATGACAGCAATATTTCAGTATTTCAGGGGCTGCCCCAAAGAAGAGAGGGCCAATTTATTTACCAAAGCACCTGTAGACAGGACAAGAAACAATGGAGGGAAACTAATCAAGGAGAGAAGCAACCTGGAACTAAGGAGAAACTTCCTAACAGTTAGAACAATTAATCAGTGGAACAATTTGCTTCCAGAGTTTGTAAATGCTCCATCACTGGAAGTTTTAAGAAGACAATCATTTGCCTGAAATGTTATAGGGTCTCCTGCTTGAGCAGAGGGTTGGACTAGAAGACCTCCAAAGTCCCTTCCAGATCTATTCTGATTGATTGATTGAAATCCCCACCCCCAAAATATTTGGATGCCCCTGTCAGCCAATTGGATTGCAATCAGATTTTTTTAAAACTGAATTTTGAGGAATTGGGGGTGTGCTCTTTCAACATGCTCTGAATCCACCCTGTTTATGAACTTGGACTGAAGCAAAAACTGAAGAGTCGTCTCAAAAAGATGGATTCATGCCATCACGCCAATAGTCCTTATTTCAACATCTTGTAAGCCACAAAGGAGGTAATTAAAGTTGAAACGCAGACAGAGAGGTGCCGTAACGGGGATTAGAGGTGGAGATATCTTCTCCTTATTCCATGTTTACCAAAACTTACCGTGGGGGCAGGTTTTCCACCAGAGACAAGGCAGACCAAGGTAAAATTCTGGGCTTGGTAGCGGCTGAATGGAGCTGGGGTGTCCGCAGCGATGACCGAGATGGACGTGGGAGGTGCTGGTGGGAGAAGGAAGAAGGTTCATTACTCATCTGATCAACCATGAGCATCATGTCTTAAGAATGATGTCAACTGGAGATGTTTCTCCAAGACTTCCTGGATCTTGAAGATCCTAGTGAAGATCTCATGAGCATCAATCTAAGAATGAAAGTCAACTAGAGATGTTTTTCCCAGACTTCCCGGATCTTGAAGATCCTAGTGAAGATCCCATGAGCATCACATCTAGGAATGAGGTCAACTGGAGATGTTTCTCCAAGGCTTCCTGGATCTTGAAGATCCTAGTGAAGTGGATTTCTCTTCAAAGTAGGGTGAGATGCATCAGGAACCCACTATAGTTCTAGGGTTCACCTCTGTCAGGTCTCCCCTCTAAAATGGGGAAAACCTGCCCCTTCCATATCACCACCCTGACAACCTGGAGGAAGACAGGAGAATGGATTGAAAAAAGGAGGCTTAGATGCGGTGAGGGTCATCTCCTGGTTACGCCAGAAATGGAGAATGCAGAATCCCTCTCTAGAGACGAGGCAAGATTTTAAAAAAGGCGGTTTTCACTACAGAATGGATGTTTTTTTGAGAGTGAGCAGAGTTTCTTTCATTATTTACAGACATTTATTTTTCCAAGTTATTCCCCAACTCCCCAACTCTATTACCGAAGTGATAAAGACACAAATGTTTTAAATTCTCTCATAAAAATACATGCTCACCCTGGCAGCAATTACACACAGAACAGTTAGGTTTCCGGGGTTTTAAGTAGGACGTTTTGCTCAAGTTGGAAAGTTGTTTTTTTTTTTTTTTTTGGTTACTGGTGCTTTTTATGAGCTAAGAACTGCAGATCCAGCAAAGAATAAGTCAATACCTATTGTGGTGTCTCCCCCACACCCCCTTGCAGCAAAGTTTCTTGTTCTCCCGTAGTTATCTTTTTATTTTTATTTTTTGCAAGTGCTTTGAAAAAAATAGACAGCTTTTCCTTCCAAGCTCACATGAAGAATTCAGCCAAAGAAAAAATAGATGGAATGAGACTAGATGGAATGGTTTAGGACAGTGGTCGGCAAACCGCGGCTCATGAGCCACATGCGGCTCTTTGGCCCCTTGAATGTGGCTCTTCCACACTTCCTCTCCCAACTGGCCCTTCCTCCCTCGGAGGGCTTCGGAGGGCAGCTTCTGCAAAAGCCCAGGTGAGTGAGAACAAGTTCCCGCAGTGAGGCTCTGTGCGGCTGGCAATGACTCTGGAGCCCATCCCCGGGGGGGGGGTGTCCCCCTTGCGTTCCTCATCTTCCCAGATGGGCTCCGGAGTCATCGCCAGCCGCGCAGAGTCTTGCCGTGGCTGCACACCGTGGAAAACATAGGCGTGCACGTACAGCCTGTACAATTACAGCCTCGGAGACTTCATAATGGCGGGAACGTGTTCTCACTCGCCCTGGCTTCTGCAGAAGCTTCCCTCCGAAGCTCTCCAAGGGAGGAAGGGCCAGTTGGGAGACTCTGTGTGTGTGTGTGTGTGTGTGTGTGTGAATGAGAGAGAGAGAGACAGAGAGAGATAGAGAGAGGGAGGGAGGGGGAGAGAGGGAGAGAGGGAATCCGAGAGAGAGCGACAGACAGACAGACAGACACACACACAGAGACAGAGGGGGAGGAAGGGAGGGAGAGACAGACAGACAGACAGAGAGAGAGACAGAAAGAGATAGAGAGAGGGAGGGAGGGGGAGAGAGGGAGAGAGGGAATCCGAGAGAGAGCGACAGACACACACACACACACACACACACACACACACAGAGGGGGAGGAAGGGAGGGAGAGACAGAAAGACAGAGAGAGAGAGACAGAAAGAGAAAGAAAGAAAAGAAAAAAGAAAGAAAAAGAAAGAGAACTAATGACCACAATTGAGCCCAAAATTTTGGTTGCTAAGCAAGAGCGTCATTAAGTGAGTTTCACCACATTTTCTAGTTTGAAGAAGTGGCATTAGAAGAAGTGAAGGTGTCGGTCGGTCGGGCGACGGGAGATAGTTTAAATCTAAAAAAATTGGCTCTCAAAAGAAATTTCAACCGTCGTACTGTTGATATTTGGCTCTGTTGACTAATGAGTTTGCCGACCACTGGTTTAGGATGAACCCAAATTCAAATGATGGCTTATTATAATAGCCACCCAGAGTAGAGGGGGATGGAGGTCATAAAAATTTAATTAATAATACCATTATTTCAGTTAGCAACCAGTTCTCTGCTGGGTCACTGGGTGGGCGGGGTCATGGTGGGCGTGGCCTACTCAGCTTCCTGCACTATGGGGGGGAGGCGTTTTCGCCCTCCCCAGGCTCCGGAGGCTTTCCCCGAGTCTCCTGAAGGGTGAAAACTGCCTCCCTCTGGGCTCCAGAGGCTGGAAACATGCCTGTTTTGGGACATCCGGTACTTCTGGTAGCCCCATTTTTTGCCCTCCCCAGGCTCCAGAGACTTTCCCCGAGCTTCCAGGAGAGCAAAAATGGCCTCTTGTGGGCTTTGGAGGCTGGAAACGGGCCCGTTTCTGGACTTCCATGAGGCCCATGTTTTGCCCTCCCAAAGCCTCACTGCAGGCCCTGCATTTACCTAGCATGATGAATGGGCTGTATGGAGACTCTTGGGAGGAGCTGGGCGAGGGTGTATGGGGCTAGCCGGTCCTTGCAACAACCGGTTTGGTGAACCAGTTCAAACCGGCTGAATCCCACCCCTGCATTATTTCTTTATTTGACTTCCACAGCTACCCATCTCATCAAATGACTCCGGATGTCAGTGTTCCAAATATCATGTGGAATTAAATCAGAGTCCAAGGCAGAGCTATCCTTAAAGTTCCAATTTAATAAGACAGACCTGTTGGCACAAACTGTGGAATCCCAAATCTGAAAGCTTCCTCGGATTCCCACCCAGTTGAAAGTTCATGATCTTGTCCCCACACCCATAAATCCATCACATGGTCCAATCTTCCTCTGCCACGCTGGCATTTCCACCCATCTAGTTCAAGTCAGGTGCAGAGGTGCGGAGACAAAGAATGACCTTGATTTCTAGAAAGGAATGACAACAACACCTCCCACAATTCTACTCCTTACTATTCCCCCCTCCCAATTGCCCACTAATGAAACAGCATAGTAAAGAAAGAGAGAGAAAGTGTGGGAGGCCAAAGATTCTAAAAGGAATATAACTGCAAGCCTGACACTGGACGGCTGTAGAAATCAATCAATAAAAAAAAAAAAAATCCATCCCAAACTATTATTGATTAAATTTTTATGACAACTATCTCCCCTATAAAGTGACTCTGGGAGGCTATAATAATAAGCCATCGTTATTAATGTTAGGAATATAATCTAACGGTTGGGTTGGCAATGCATAAATCATATAGCAATGCTATACCTGTTTCTTTAAATCATACTGTAAAATGTGATTGGTTGCTGTTTTCCTCAATCGGCCATAAGAGGGAGCCAGAATGACTGTTCGTTAGATGCTGGGCTGATCTGATCTGAGTATTTTGGAAGCTGCCTGTTAGAAAGTGCCGTGAGCTATTGTAAGTTTTGCAACTGCTAGCAAACTTTGAGTACTGAACTGATTGTATGATACTGGACTATGTTATTTGGATTATCCCTTAACTGAAAAACATTGATGACTGACTGTCTTATCTGTGTATGACTTGGACTGTTTGATGGACTCTGATACCTCTATTTCCATGAAAGTAAAAGCCTATTTAAACTGCAGTGTCTCTGTATGCTGGTTTGTGTGTTCTCCAACACAACTCTCGCAACGCTTCTCTGAACGTACTCGCTCTCCCAACGGGGAGCATACATAACAGTTATTATGACGTTCACTGTATTTTCAACACCACGCAGAGCTGCTCCTCAAGCAATATGGCTTGGCGGGACACCCTGCTGCCTTGACCCAACTAGAACTCTCTTGGAGAGCCGCCCTGCTCGCGTGGCCGTTGGCCAAGAGAGATGGGACTTGTAGTTGGTTAACTTCTGGACGACCACAAACCCTTCCCTCCCGAAGAATGTCAGGAAAGCCTCTATTGAAATCTCAGTTGATCTTCTCCATGCGCACATCTCTCGACTTTCCATGGGGTGCCCGTCTTCCTTTATTCAAAACCAGGTCAGCTCTGTGGGTCGGGAGCCCCAGCTGGCGAACACCGCTGCTGTGACATTAAAATTAGGAGAGCTGGTTTGATTTATGACAAGCGATGGGCCGTGAACGTCATTTGCTCCTGCGGTGGGATCTCCAGGGGCCGGCTGCTGCAATGCGAAGGAAAACCTGGACTCTCCAAGTTTAGAGTCAGGACAGAGAGAGAGAGAAGCATGGAGAGACACCCCTAAGACGTCGTGGTTGCACAGACAACTACTTCCCTCTTGGTGTCTTCGGGGTGGAAATTGCTTCTTGGAAGGCCCCCTCCAGCTCAAACAATGATCCTCTTCCATCCTCAGGCATCCCTCGAAGAGATTTCAAGAACTCCGGGCTTCTTCGCTTCATAACTCATTCAAGGGAATGTGACATCCTCTCTGTCTTCCTTGCGTTCGCGCAGATTTGCATCCCCGGGCAAGAAAAATGGGCCAGGAAGGAAGGAAAAGAAATTGTCCCAAAGAGAGAGGGAGACTAAGGGGAAGAGATTAATGGAGAAAGAGCAAGGGGGAAGGAAAGAAAAATAGAGATGCCCGAGCTCAGGAGTCTAGCCAAGGTTTGAAATAACACAGCAAAGCTACCTTATAGAGGAGGTTAGAACAATCGTAGCAGCATCTCGTGGGTGATTTGTGCTCCTGCCATGAAGTGTTTGCTGAATTTGGGGCATTTCTGCTTCCCAAGAAGCAGAGAGGAAGAAAGCAACGGTCACAGCTGCACAAAAAGGACTTGGGAGAGAAGGGGAGGGAGGCCTGAGAGAACATCAAGTCTGACCCCCGAATAGGAAATCCAGAGCCTCCTCTTGTAAGGGTGTGGCATTCAAAAGAGACCATCCACCTGTTTAGGAGGATGGTTTGCATCGCCCTCTCTTCCTCCTAAAGCTCAGGTAGATCCTACCTTTCATGAAACAGGCAAAGAGATTCCAGCAATGAACGTTGGTGGTTGTGGTCAGGTTGGGGTGAAGGTTCGTGGATCTTGGCCAAGAGGAGAAGGCAGATAGATGAAGTAACATTGCTCTGTTCAAAAACTCTTCCGTTAATGACCCCGTAATCCCTTGCGGGGTGGAGTTTGAGCAACTGAAAGGAGCTAGTAAACTGTTTACTGGCTGGAGGCCCTTCCTGTTGCCAATGCGGAGCTTTGTTCATTGCGCCCAGAGAGAGAAATATCTGCCTTTACCTGGGATTGAATTCACAGACTCCTGAGTGTGAGGCAAGGGCTCCGCCTCTAGGCCACTGCACCACTCCTGTTCAAAAACTCTCCATCCTTTTCGCAAATGGGTGTCAAATACAATTTTTACCTCCAAATTCACCCACAAGGTATTTCCACCAGTGACGTAGGGAAAGCTTCTCTTCCAATGTTTCCACCAAGGAACTATGGCTCAGGTAGACTACCCTTGAAAAAGGAGGTTCAGTCCCTTCTTCTTCTTTCTTGTTCTTGTTCTTGTTCTTGTTCTTGTTCTTCTTGTTCTTCTTCTTCTTCTTCTTCTTCCTCTCCTCCTCCTCCTCCTCCTCCTCGTCCTCCTCCTCCTCCTCCTCCTCCTTTCTTCCTCTGATCTCCAAAAGATATTAAGGAGTAACTTGTAGAAGAGATTACTCTACACTGTCCTGAGCTGGGATCAAGTATGAGAAAGAAACTCAAGCCAACCTCTCCTAGATGTTCTCCTGCATCAGGTGAGCCAGAGAGTTGCTTTGACAGACTTTCCAGATTCTGTATTCCAGACTACTGGAATACCTGCAGGGCCTATTCTGGACCTGGTCTACTCTGAAGGGCTGATCAATCAATTAGGTACAACAGTGGTGGAGATACTCAGGACCAGCTTCCAAAAACCACCCTTGGAGTGGTGATTTCTTCAAGAAGCAACTGGACTTCCTTGGTTTTTCCTTTGAAGGCGCTTCGCTTCTCCTCCAAGAAGCTTCTTCAACTCTGACTGGATGGTGGGGAATGGAAGGATTTATATTCCTTGCCGCCAGCTGGGCATTCGCATTCTTATAGAGAGTCGTTGAGGCCACTTGGACGTTTATCTCAGTCCTCAGGGTCAAATGTGTGTGGAGCCGCCTTGGAGCTGCTGAAAGGACTGCGTTGTGGACTGGAGATAGAGGATGTCTTATCCCTCCCTCTCTGTTGGGAGAGGGCTGTTCAATTTGGACATAGATGGCCTCTTTGACCCCTCTTCTTTCAAACAAGCGATTCCTCTCTGTCCAAAATGTGGACTTTGCTGTCTTCAAAAGAGCGACCTGTATCTTTTCAACACGGATGGGCTATTGAATCTGGCCTTGGTGGGTTTGTTCTCCCTATGCTGAGCCACGCGTTTATGAAGTGGTTGTTTTGTTTCCCCAAACCACCAGCTGTCTGCAAGGCGTACAAATCCTTCCCTTCCCCACCCATCCAGTCAGAATGGAGGAAACTTCTTGGATGAGAAGCGAAACATCTTCCAAAGTTTAAAAAAAAACCAGAACGTCCAGTTGTCTCCTGAAAAAGCACCTTTGGGACAACTGTGACCTGGATGACTTGAGAACCCCCCCCCACCGACCCTTTTGGGGTGTCCCTATTAGAAAGAGGAGGATCTGGATGTCCTCAGAGGTCCCTGATCCTCAAGATCATCATGCATTTCAGGCAGATTCTAACCAGCAGCGTTTATGTCCTCATCAACTGCTGGCACCCTTCATAAGGGACTGACAATGTGTCATGTTAGCGAGAAGACTTATTACAGGAGCCCCTCTGTCTGGCGTCGGCCTCCTCCACCTTTAAACCCCCCCTCCCTTCGCCCGGAGCATCTTCCCTCGTGCCAGCAGCCTTCGCCACCCTCCTTAATCATGCCTCCAGAACACCGAGCCATGAAGTCACCCATCACAACCAATTAAGGGTGCTGTCTAGAGGACGAGATCTTTACCTAATGCGGAGATGGCTAAATTTAGAAGCAGCCGGTAGAAGAGGTGCAAATTGCTCGGCCCGACCCAGGAGATGTCAGAATCCAATTACACATCTGCAAGGCTCCCCCCACACGTTGCCGTGCCCCCCCAACACCGAGTCGAGAAGACGAAGGAGGGGATTCAGCAGACTAGAAAAGTCAGGGCTGTCTGTCAAGCGGCATATTCGTTCTTCTCCCCCGCCCACCCCAAGTCCAGTCACGATTTTAAGGGAATGTGTTAGGTAAGCTCCCCGTTGGGAGAGCGAGTGCATTCAGAGAAGCGTTGTGAGAGTTGTGTTGGAGAAGCACACAAACCAGCGTATAGAGACACTGCAGTTGAAGTAGGCTTTTACTTTCGTGGAAATAGAGGTATCAGAGTCCATCAAACAGTCCAAGTCATACACGGATAAGAAAGTCAGTCATCAATGTCTTTCAGTTAAGGGATAATCCAATAACATAGTCCAGTATCATATAATCAGTTCAGTACTCAAAGTTTGGTAGCAGTTGCAAAACTTACAATAGTTCACGGCACTTTCTAACAGCCAGCTTCCAAAACACTCAGATCAGATCAGCCCAGCATCTAACAAACAGAGAGCTAACAGTCATTTTGGCTCCCTCTTATGGCCGATTGAGGAAAACAGCAACCAATCACATTTTACAGTATGATTTAAAGAAACAGGTACAGCATTGTTATATGATTTATATATTGCCAACCCAACCGTTAGATTATATTCCTAACAGAATGCTTTCACCGCGAGAAGGGACAGAACAAGAAACCCCCCACGTTTTACTGGAGGGCAATTGTGAGAAACTTGCACATCTCTCAAGCCCATCTCTCTTCACACGGAGTCTTCAAAACTCACAACTTCATGAGTTTTCAACCATGGTTGAAGGATTTCGGAGGCCTAGTGGACGACCGCTTAAATAAGAGCCAGCAGCATGCTGCAGCTGCCAAAAAGACAGTCCTAAGCTGCATTAAAAGAAAGATCACGAGAAGGGATAGTAGCACTTGAAGTGTTGATACCACTTTATAAGGTCTCGGTAAGGCCACGCATGGAATCCTGCATTCAGTTTTGGTTGTCATGATGTAAAAAAGATGTGGAGACTCTAGAAAGAATGCAGAGAAGAGCAACCAAGAGGATTAGGGGACTGGAGGCTAAAACATAGGAAGAACGGTTGCAGGAACTGGGTATGTTGAGTTTAATGAAAAGAAAGACTAGGAAAAGGAAGGACTAGGGGAGACATGATAGCAGTCTTCCAATATCTCAGGGGTTGATACAAAGAAGAGGGAGCCAAGCTATTCTCCAAAGCACCTGAGGGCAGGACAAGAAACAAGGGATGGAAACTAATCAAGGAGAGAAGCAACTTAGAACTGAGGAGAAATTTCCTGACTGTGAGAACAATTAATCAGTGGAACAGAAGTTGCTTCCAGAAGTTGTGAATGCTCCAACACTGGAATTTTTTAAGAAGATGTTGAATATCCATTTGCCTGAAGAGGTGTAGGGTTTCCTGCCTAAACAGTGGGTTGGACTAGAAGACCTCCAAGGTCCCTTCCAACTCTGTTATTCTATTCTATTCTATTCTATTCTATTCTATTCACTTTATAAGGCCTTGGTAAGACCACACTTGGAATACTACGTCCAGCTTTGATTACCAAAAGAAAGAGTGTGGAGAAGTACAACAAAGATGTGTAGACGACTAGAGAGGAAAATATATGAACAGTTGCAGGAATTATGTATATCTAGTTTAATGAAAAGAAGGACTAGGGGTGACATGAAATCGGTGTTCTAATATTTGAGGGGCTGCCACAAAGATGAGGGAGTCAAACTATTCTCCAAAGCACCTGAGGGTAGGACAAGAAGCAAGGGATAGACACTAATCAAGGAGAGAAGCAACTTAGAACTAAGGAGAAAACTCCTGACAGTGATAATGATGAATCAGTGGAACAACCTGCCTCCAGAAGTTGTGGGTGCTCCATCACTGGAATTTTTAAAGGAAAAAATTGGACAACCATTTGTCTGAAATGGTATGGGAGCAAGGGGTTGGACTAGAAGACCTCCAAGGTCTCTTCCAGGCTCTATTTTGATTGATATTCCTTGTAGTTTCTATAGAAGAACAGAAATGGCCTTTGAGAAGATATGTAACATAGTTGGATGGAACCTTGGGTGGGTCTTCTAGTCCAACCCGCTGGTCAAGCAGGGGACCCTAGACTACTTCTGCATCCGTTCTTCACAATGTTTAGCCTCCAATCCCTTAATCATCTTGGCTGCTCTTCTCTGCACCCTTTCTAGAGTCTCAACATCTTTTTTTTAGATCCTGGTGACCAAACCTAGAGATGGTTAGATAAGACAACAGGAAAGAGTGAGGAGGAAACTCAAAACTGCCCCACTTTGACTGTCTTTGTATGAAAGGGAAGGAAGGGGAAAGGTCGGATACCTCCCAAATAATTGCATGCAGAGAGATCTACTATTTGTTGTGATCTATGCTCCTTGACCAAGCCTACCCCGCAGGGCTGACACGCCGCTATGATTCCATCTGCAGTGGGACTCTGAAGCTAGGCCTGAATTGGGTGGTCCAGATCAGGGATCCCCAACCTTTTGGACTTCAGGGACCACTAAATTCATAATTTAGGATCCCGCAGACCACTAATATGATCTGCTTAATGACCTGCTGGGTGGGTGTGGCAAGGAGGTCATGTGACTGAGTGGGTGTGGCCAACTTGATGTCACTCATGTCGAGAGGTGTGCCTCATCAGCCTCCACTCACCCCTCCCCTCCCAGCCACTCCTTGCCTGCCCGCCTGGGCTCCTTAGGGCCCCAACAGGAAGCAGTTGCTGGAGCTAAGCAGCCCCCATGAGAAAGAGTTGGCAAAACAGCTCAGTTCAAATTGGATCTGGTCAAGAAGGAGGCTCAGCAGAAGCACCTCACTGAGGACTGGGAGCATAGGCTTTCCAAGCAGAGGGAAGACCTGCGGGAGTGCAAGGCCAATGACTGGCGCCTGGAGGCTCAGTGGGCTGAGATGGTCAGCCAGTTCCAGGCCATGATGCAGCCCCACTGGAACTGGCTCTTCGCCACCAGCGGCTCTTCCCTCCAGCCTTGGATCAAAGCCCCCCATCAGGAGGCTGAAGCAGACCCCAAGTCGGAATTTCTGCCCCCCTCTGCCCCATACAAAAACACCCTGAAGGGGGAGACTCTCCGCAGCAACACAAGTGTTCATTGCATGTATCCGTCCCAGGGGCCGTAGTTTGAGGACCCCTGATTTAGTGCAATATAAAAAATTCAAATAACTTTTCTGTGGACCACCAAAATTTTCTCATGGACCACCAGTTGGTGATTGCTGGTCCAGACAGACATTTAAACACCCTTCTTCCTGTTTAAATCTACTCTGAGAGTAGCCGGGAATCCTCTGGGAATCTTCTCAGGGATTCCTGGTAGAGAAATCTTCGTTTTGGACGTCTAACGGTTAATAAGAAGAAGAAATATGCCAAGTTTTGGGTGTGTTTTTTTTAAAAGCAAGTATTTGCCATAGCTGTCCTTGTGCAAATTGTTTTTCTCTTGGGCTCAGCCTCGGTATTCTGCATCTTTAATACATTATGCATTAAGAAGAAATCTTTGATTGCTAACTCTGCCGGCTGGTTTTAGCACATTGCATTAGAATTCTCCATCTCCCGTAATTCAGCTGCTATGAACGCTAGTTGGTATTCTGGTCACCGCAGTGGAAGCTCAAGCTGGGGCCTGCCAGATGTCTGGCCCACCAATTCCTGCCAGGCCCGGCCACCAGCAGGGGACGGGAGCCTCTGAGAGTCCCACGGGGCTCACCCCAGTCGGAAATGTGACCTGTGGCTGCAAGGAGGCAAATGGCCGCTAGTAGTAGAATTGGCACATGGGGAGACTTCGTCTATGGGACAGCAAGTGGCTAGGAGAAGGTTTTAGTTGGAAGGGAGGGAAGGTGGAAAGGGAATGGAAAGAAGGAAGGGTAATGGGAGGGTGGGAGGAAGGGAGGGAAGGAAGGATGGAGAATGGAAAGGGAATAGAAAGAAGGAAAGAGAATGGAAGGGAGGGAGGGTGGAAGGGAGGGAAGGAAAGTGGAAAGGGATGGAAAGAAGGGGAATGGAAGGGAGGGAGAGTGGAAGGGAGGGAGGGAGGAGAGTGGAAAGGGAATGGAAAGAATGGAAGGGAGGGAGGGAGGAAAGGAAGGAAGGAGAATGGAAAGGGAATAAAAAAAGGAAAGGGAATGGAAGGGAGGGTGGGAGGGAGGGAAGGAGGGAGGAAGGAGAGTGGAAAGGGAATGGAAAGAAGGGGAATGGAAGAGAGGGAGGGTGGAAGGGAGGGAGGGAAGGAAGGAATGGTGGAAGGGAGGGAGGGAGGTGAAAAGGGAATGGAAAGAAGGGGAAAGAAAGAAAGAAAAAGGAAGGAAGGAAGAAAGAAATGGAATGGAAAGAAGGAAGGGAAATGGGAGGGAGGGTGGAAGGGAGGGAAGGAAGGAAGGAGAATAGAAAGGGAATGGAAGGGAGGGAGGGTGGAAGGGAGGGAAGGAAAGTAGAAAGGGATGGAAAGAAGGGGAATGGAAGGGAGGGGGGGAAGGAAGGAATGGTGAAAGGGAGGGAGGAAAGGAAAGAAGGGAGGGAGGGAAATGGAAAGAAGGGGAAGGGAAGGAAGGAGCATGAAAAGTGAATGGAAAGAAGGGAGGGGAAAGAAATAAAAAAAGGAAAGAAGGAGGAAAGGAGGAAGAAAGAAATGGAATGGAAAGAAGGCAGAGGAAAGGAAGGAAGGGGAAGGGAAGGGCAGGCAGAAGAGGGGAGAGGAGAGGAGGGGAGGACCATCCCCTACCGAGGGACTGATCTCATTTCACAAGCAATGCCTGACCTCCTTAGCCACCAATCCTGCCTGCAATCGAAAAGAACATTTTCTTCCATCAAAAGGAACAATCTGTGGCCATTAGACACCACAGTCAGTTACAAGGCCGAGCTGGATAGTTCTCTCCGCCTCCTTGCCATCTACCTTGGGAGTCCAATCATTTCATCCTCCCCCCCCCATATATATAGAGTTTGCTCATGAACTTGAAGGTTTAGAGTCTCCCCTTCCCAAAAGTGGGAAAATGGGTCACTTCTTGGACCCTCTGAAAGAGAGCTGGGGAACTGGGCTTGGCCGCCTTTAAAACTCTGCCCCCCCCCCCAAAAGAAGAAGAAGAAGAAGAAGGACCCCTCAGCAAGGTGGGAATATTTAGCAGCCTTGTGAATGAACACTCAAGGGACTTCAAAAATAATTGCGTAAGTGCTGTAAATATAGACTGAAGTGTGGAAAATTGCCAGCAGATGAATCAAATCTACACCCCTTGAAGCTAATGACACTCCTTCAACTCTTGTCCCCTCCTTTGCGCTGCCCCTCCTCCCGAATTGGGGAGGGGGGGAAGAAAATGGTAGAGGGAAGTCAACAGTGGAGGTGAATTCTCTTTTGAAGAGAGAGAGAAAATCAAGCCATGGGGAAGTGGGCACGATGGACTGGTTCGGGGGCAAGAACATTTGACACGATAACATGGTATTGACATGGTAGGACAAGGAGCAATGGGTGGAAACTAATCAAGGAGAGAAGCAACTTAGAACTAAGGAGAGATTTCCTGACAGTTAGAACAATTAATCAATGGAACAACTTGTCTCCAGAAGTTGTGGATGCTCCAACACTGGAGGGTTTTGAGAAGATGTTGGATGGCCAATTGTCTGAAATGGTGTAGGGTTTCCTGCCTAAATAAGGGGATGGACTAGAAGACCTCCAAGGTCCCTGTCCAACTCAAACAATCCGGAATCCATAAATCAGTGGTAGGATTTGCTTCTGGACATTGTGGATGCTCAATCATTGGAGGTTATCAGGAATAGACTGGATAACCGTATCTCTGACATGCTATAGGGTCTCCTGCTGGAGCAGGGAATTGGACTAAGGTAAAGGTTCCCCTTGCACATATGTGCTAGTCATTCCTGACTCTAGGGGGCGGTGCTCATCTCCGTTTCAAAGCCGAAGAGCCAGCGCTGTCCGAAGACGTCTCCGTGGTCATGTGGCCGGCATGACTCAACGCCAAAGGCACACGGAACACTGTGACCTTCCCACCAAAGGTGGTTCCTATTCTTCTACTTGCATTTTTTATGTGCTTTCAAACTGCTAGGTTGACAGAAGCCGGGACAAGTCACGGGAGCTCTCTCCATTACGCGGCGCTAGGGATTCGAACCGCCGAACTTTCTGATCGACAAGCTCAGCATCTTAGCCACTGAGCCACCTTGGGGTTGGGACTAGAAGACCTCCAAGGTCCCTTCCAACTCTTGTTATTCTGTTTTTTTTCTGAGGTTCCAAAACTCCCATCTAATCTGCTTCCCCCTCTTTTTCCGATGATCAAGTTTGATAACTCCTCACAAATGGGTCGTATGTCACCAGCCTTCTTCCCTGGAAACCAAGACCTTGCGTTGGTTCAAGGAATCAAGCAGGGTAGCTTAATTAAAATGCAAGCAGGTCTCCGTCTCGCAGCACGAAGGAGAAAATTCTCAGTGTGGCACAGAAAGGGGAATTGAAAGCCCAGCAGACACAGGAGGCTGAGGTGTAACATTGCACACCGAAAAGTAGGGCCCTTGGAAAGTTCCCGGAGTGGGAGGGGAAGCTAACTTTATTCCCCGAGCATGTCATTTGATTGCCTTTAATGTCCAAGTGTTCTTAGGTATAAATGTTTATGAGCTGGCATAAAATCACTTAAGACCCATTCAGGAACATTGGGCACAGTGTTGGTTGCGACGGTCTTCTCAGTGCCCAAGCTCACCTCCCACGGTTTTAATAAACAAACATCAGGCATCCTTGGCGGCTTCGAAATAGAACACATGGAAGGAAGGAAGGAAGGAAGGAAGGAAAATGAGGGAGGGAGGGAAGGAGAATGAATGAAAGGTGGGAGGGAGGGAAGGAAGGTGAAGGAAGGAAGGAAGGAGGGAAGGAGGGAGGAAAGTGAATGAATGAGGGAGGGAGGGAAGGAAGGAAGAGATATTATGGATGGATGGAAGGAAGCAAGGAGAGGGAGGAAGGAGAGGGAGGGAAAGAAGGAAAGAAAGAAAGAAAGAAAAAGAAAGAGGAGGGGAAGGAGAAGGAGGGATGGAGGGATGGAAGGAAGGAGAATGAAGAAAGGAAGGAGGGAAGGAAAGGTGAAGGAAGGAAGGAGGGAGGGAAGGAGGAAAGAAAGAGAATGAAGGAAGGAGGGAGGAAAGTGAATGAATGAGGGAGGGAAGGAAGAGATATTATGGATGCTCTTAGTTGCTCTTCTCTGCACTTTTTCCCCAAATCTCAACATCGTTTTTGTGATGGGGTGACCAAAACTGGATGCGGTATTCCAGGTGTGGTCCTTACTAAGGCTTTAGTAAACGTTGTTTGGGTTTCTCTCCTGCTTGCAAACTTTCCTCTGAAGTCACTCATCTGCAGGTTAGATTGAAAAGCTTCATTTTTCACTTATAGCTTCCTGTTCCATACTTATTCCTGTCATTTTTCCAGTTGTCTGTTCAGCTCCGGAATCTCCATTAAGTCTTTGGCCAGGCTGGTAAAGAGAGAAAACTTATGGAATAGCCCAAGGGTTCCTATTAAAACGCAACAGCCTTTGGGCATGTCTCTTGTTCAATCTCCGCAGCTTTAAACTTACAAGGCTCTTCATAATGAGCCAAGAACTCTGCTGGGAAAAACAAATATCTGGAAGAAAGTGTATCTCCAGAGACCTTCTGGAAAGTCTTTCAGGACAGCACCAAGCTCAGGTTGTTATTCTTGAGTTTCTCCAGCTCAACTTTATTCCTTAGAATGTTGAGACGATATACCCAAAGGTCAACCTGAGTGAGCAGAAGCTTTCTCTCAAATTTATTTTTTCGTCCATTCCAGAGGGAAAAAGAAGACGGAGTGTGCTTTCCTTGACCTGTTGAAAGTCCAAGCAAGGGGAAGCATCTACCTTCTCAACGGGGTAGATCTCACGAGGTTACCAATATGGATGGCACAATAATCAAACTCAGCATCTTGTCGAGCTGCCAATTCTCTCAAATCTGGGCATTCTCAAACATTGGTATTGGGTGGGTTGTACCAAATGGGCCCTACATCAGTGCCCCCACCCTCCAACCTTTTGAGGCACAAGGGATGCCCCCACCCTCCAACCTTTTGAGGCACAAGGGGTTCCATGGAGAGAGGTTTTTCCACGGAACGGAGGGAAATGTGGTTTTGTGTACTGCCTGCATTCCACAGATTGCCAGGGTTCCAACAGATGCCCTCATTAAACCATGAGTCTCGAGCTAAGCTTCAAAAGAAATCCAGTTATGGGGAAAAGAGGCTGACATTGCGACAGCACAATGTGCAATCTTGGTGCTACGAGATCGCAGTCGATATTTCTGCCACTGGACGGTCCATTCGGACCTAAATCATCCTGCAGAGATGGTGATTGAGAAGGGCACCTCCTGCTGATCTCAGGGACACCACAAAGTCCCTTAAAGATCCAGGAATAGTCTTTTTTTTCCTGGTGACAGAAATGCAGCTAATGAAGCTGCTGAAGTCAGGACAGCTCCAGAATGGGAAGAAAGTGAAAGAGAAAGTGTGTCGAATTGGTGAGGAAATTTTATTATTAGAAAAAGAGACTACCCCCCCCCAAAAAAAAATTAAGTTAAATTAAAATTGAAGATAGAAGTGTCTTAGTGTGTTATCCTGTTTCTAATTTTTTTTTCGAATTTTTGCAAAGGCTCCTTATTTTTTTTTAAACTGAATGGATTAATTTTTTCTTCTTTTTTCACTTTTGCTTACACCTATGGATTAAAATTTTCCTCCTTTTTTATAATGCTTGATTGAATTGATTGGATTGTTTTTGATCTCCATTTAAGGGTTTTTTATTTCTTAAGCTTGGAATATAAAGAAGATAATAAGAAGGATTATAAAGAGGGTTGTAACAACAGGAGGAAAAGCAGTTACACTGCCACTGGAGGCTGGATACATTGTTTTTTTCCTCTTTCTCTTTGATCACTTGAGATTCAAGTTTCTTTCAATGTGTTTACTGAGAGTGATAGTAGGAAGAGCACAAGTTGTTTATACAGGTGCTTTTTGGGAGTTCTATCCCTAGCTGTTGGAGGGAAGACAACATTTTGACTTGAAAGATAATAAATGAACCTGTTTGAAGTTTATTAAAATAGCCTTGAATCCTATAGTGGCAGCACCTGCAAAATTGAAAGAATGGCGCAGCAGGAAAAAAAAACTATAACATTGCAAATGATTATGTTTGAAATTCAAAATCTATTAGTTGTGATAGAGAGAATTGAAAGGAGATTGGAGAATATGGAATACAAAACAGAAAAATTTGATGGAAAAACTGAGGATGTTTATCAAATGAAGAATGTGGAGGACAGAGTTCAAAAAATGGAAGAAAAAAATGAGCAAAGAGATAAAAAAACTGGGGATACTGACAACAAAGTGAGCATGGTTGGTAATGGCAAGAGCGGAATATGGAAAGGGGAGATAGATGGATTGGAACTCTACCCCAGACTTCAAAGCACAGAAGAAGAAAAGAGAGAAAAATTGACGGAGATAAGGAGAGAAATTTTGACAGAAGCATCAGTGATAACCAAAGATAAGCTGATGGAAAGAGCAGATGCTGGGTTTCGAGCTTTTATGAGATATGAAAGGAACAACATGTTGTGAAGAGAAGTTCATACAAGACTTAATAACAAAGTAACTAGAATATTAATGCTACAAATGGCAAGAGATATAAGATTGCACTATTACTGGAAAGATACAGGTTGATGCAATGAAAATGTATAATAAAAACTAAGCTAATTTAGTTTACTAGTAGTATGTATAAAATGAAGTGACAATAGCTATAGTTAAATAATGATTAATAATGATAACAATACATATAGATATATTCGTTTGATAATATGAAATTTTATATAAGCAACACATGGAGAATATGAGAGGAAGTTTAAAAGCTTTATCTAGAATATGTTATAAAGATGTATTGTGATTGGATGATTTTAGGATGATTTAATAGAATGTTATCATATAATCCTATTCTAGAATTTGAATATTATATATAAAGGGATGCAAAAACAATTATAGTCAAATTAAGGTTGAGATATAATAATCATGATATACACGAATATATGTGAATTTAAAATATGCGATTTGATATGAAAAGCAGGTGATGACTATGGAAGAGATGCATGGAAATACTATAACCAACTGACACACTTTCTACAATTTGTAATGGAAGATGGCTTTTTTTATTTTTATGTTTGTTTGTCTTTGTTCAAAAATAAATAAAAATTGTTATTTATTAGGAGCAAGAAATCGGCAGTACCCAAGTGAAGCCAACTCTGACCCTGCATAATTTATGACCCAATTATGACCCTGTTTCCCCCTCCCCCCCAGGGTGTGTCATAAATCATATTCTCCAACAGAGCACTTTTGTGGGCTGTAGAAATCACGCCCCTCCGGCAGCTGCAGGTAACCTGGGAGACAGCCTTAAGAAAGAATGTGCTTCTGTTTTGTGGCTGCTGTCATTAGTTCCCCATCCCCTTGCCTATGGCAATTTGAGAGCAGGCCAGGGATGTTTTGTGAGTTGACACGGATGGGGCTTTGCTTGTTTGCGCAGCCCGGTTTCTGGCATGCTGCAGAACAATGCCGGACCATGGATCAGGAGTTGGGGACCCCTGCCCTACAGCCAATCAGATCATTGGAGGCTCAAATGATCAGGTTGTCATGGATCTGCCCCTGCACCCCTCTCCGGATGCCAGTTCAGAGGAGGAGAATGAGGAAAACATGTTGGTCAGGATTGGGGCTTGGAGAGTGCTAGCCAGATGCAGAATCTTCAGCTGGGTCAATTCAATGAGTGACAGGCTGAGGCTGCCAGGTGGCCCCAGGTGAGACCTGGGAGCAGCTGCCACCCGTTAACAATGAGGAGGAGGTGGAGTCCACACCTCCTCCTGATCCACGGACAGGTAAAGCAGAGAGGAGAGGCACAGTTGGTCAGCTAGATTAGAGCTGCAGGTTAATTAGATAAAGAACGGTTGCAGGAATTGGGTATGGCCAGCCTAGAGAAAAGAAGGACAAGAGGTGACGTGATAGAGGTATGCCAGTATTTGAGGGGCTGCCCCAAAGAAGAAGGGGTCAGCCTATTCTCCAAAGCACCCGAAGGCAGGACAAGAAGCAACTGATGGGAACTAATGAAGGATAGAAACAACCTGGAACGAAGGAGAAATTTTGGGCATATATAAGATTTGATAAGAGGAACTAGGAAAGGAGCAAAACGGAAGGAGATGACCAGCAGCAAGTGGACAGACTGGATTACAGGTGGAGGAGACGGTGTGAAGGGTCTTGTCAAGGTTGATATACAAGGTGCTTCTTTCCTCTGGCAACTTGACGAGTGATAGAAATAGGAATGGGGTAGGATTGGAAGGTATGGGCAGCTAGGAGGGAGAAAAAGAATGTACGTGAGCAGTTTGCAGCCTGAGAAAATCTCACAACCTCAAGGTCAGATGCTGAAGTCGTTCGAAAAGTGCGGACTCTTTTCCCAAAATAAAATGCTTAACCTGGATTGGTGGACAGTGGACACTGGGCAGCCCGAGGGAAGGAGAAAGGTTTTCTTTATGTATGCTGCACCTCCAGCCAAAACCTTAGAACTGGCTTTGCTTCTTCCGCACCTATATGGATCTGTCAGTAAAGTTACACTCTTGGTAAAATGATAAATGTCCTAGCACAGGCATGGCTAACCTTTTTGTCCTTGCAGGGCGAAATTTTGCACACATGGGCCCACACCCATAATGTAATGTGCTCTCCCCTATGAATGCACACGACCCCCCACGCTCCCTCCACACATGCGCACGACTTCCCTGCATTTCCCCCCCCCCCCCACATACATGCAACCCCCACGCCCCTTTTTGGGCCTAGCAAGCCTCCCTGAAGCCTCCTGGAACCAAAAATGTGCTGTGGGGAGGGTACACCCCCCCCCCGTGCCCTGTTTTGGGCCTAGCAGGCCTCCCTGAAGCCTCCTGGGGCAAAAAAACAAACCATAGGGGACAGCACACTCCCCCACACCCTGTTTTGGGCCTAGCAGGCCTCCCTGAAGCCTTCTGGAACCAAAAACATAAAATGGGGGGCACCATACTCCCCCACACCCCGTTTTGGGCCTAGCAGGCCTCCCTGAAGCCTTCTGGAACCAAAAACATAAAATGGGGGGCACCATACTCCCCCACACCCTGTTTTGGGCCTAGCAGGCCTCCCTGAAGCCTTCTGGAACCAAAAACATAAAATGGGGGGCACCATACTCCCCCACACCCCGTTTTGGGCCTAGCAGGCCTCCCTGAAGCCTCCTGGGGCAAAAACAAACAAACAATGGGGGTCGCCACACTCCCCCACACCCTGTTTTGGGCCTAGCAGGCCTCCCTGAAGCTTCCTGGGATCAAAAATGGGGCATGGGGTGAGCACTGTACTCCCACCCCCACATGTGCATGTGTCTCCTGCATGCATGGCAAAGACCCGAAAATGAGCTGGCTGGTGGGAGGCACACATGCATGCGTGGTGGAGCTGAGTTAGGCGACGGCTCGCGTGCCTGCAGAGAGGGCTCCACGTGCCACCTGTAGCATGCGTGCCATCGGTTTGCCATCACGGTCCTAGGAGTTTCTTTTACTGCACATGCCAATGGGACAGTTGACAGGTCTGGTTGAGAGTAGATCATCCCAGAGAACATGGTCACCAGGAACATAATACAAATCAGAGGAGGCATAATCAATCAATCAATCACAGTGTACTTGATCTGTGCAAAATGGGGAGGTAAACTTTGCACCCATCCTCAACCTTCTCTTTTTCATATACAACGTTTAAATGGGAAAAAAAAAACTCAGCGTTGGAAACATGTCCTCCACCCTCCTTTATTTTCTCATTTGGGTCCCAGGAGGCTTCAGGGAGGCCTGCTAGGCCCAACCAGGAAATGTTTGTGGCAATATACTATGTGAAAATGTCCACGAATGCTGAATTATGTCCCCCCCGGCTGAATTAAGAGAAGTAACTTAGGAAGGACATCATCGCGGGTCTCAACTCTGGGACTTCATTGGCCTTGTCAAAAGGGCCAGTTCTATTTATGAGGCTGTTTTAAGATGGAAAGGGGGTGGTGTCTCCTAGGACACCCCCCCTCCCCAGTTAATTACATCTTTTGGTTTCTTGTTAGGAAATGAATTATTCTTTTCTGGCTGCAGTGGCTGACAGGATCCATCTGGGGGAAAGGGGACCTGTCAAATCAAAATGAGGGACTGATGAGAGAAAGAAGGAGAGAAGGAACTCAGAAAAGTCCTTCAGAACCAAGACCTAAATGCTAACAGAAGAAGAAGAATTCAGATTTGAGGGACATCTCCTCCTTCTCCTCCCCCCTCCTCTCCTCCTCCTCTTCTTCTCCTTCT
This sequence comes from Thamnophis elegans, assembly GCF_009769535.1. Taxonomy (NCBI): domain Eukaryota; kingdom Metazoa; phylum Chordata; class Lepidosauria; order Squamata; family Natricidae; genus Thamnophis; species Thamnophis elegans. Next base: position 9,412,478 of record NC_045555.1, on the reverse strand, counting down.
CCCCCTCCCTCTCTCCCTCCCTCTCCTTCTTCTTCCTCCTCCTCCCTCCTCCTCCTCCCTTCTTCTTCTTCTTCTTCCTCCTCCTCCTCCCTCCTCCTCCTCTCTTCTTTTTCTTCCTCCCTCTCCTTCTCCTCTTCTTCTTCATCTTCCTCCTCCTTTCTCTTCCTCCTTCCTCCTCCTCCTCTTCTTCTCCCTCTCCCTCTCCTTCCCCTTCTTCTTCTTCTTCTGATTTGAGGTCTATTAAAACACTTCTAACATTTTGCGATAGCCAATTTGGTTAACACACCAGAGTAGAAACCAAGGGATGGTGTTAAGTCTTGCCTTGGGCATGAAAACAGCTGGGCCAACTTGGGCCAGTCACTCTCTCTCAGCCCTAGGAAGGACGCAATGGCCAACCCCTTCTGAAAAGCCTTCAAGAAAATTCCACGTTCAAAATTCCCTTTTCAGTGGTATTAGTACCTCCCTTGATCTTGATTGCATCCCTCTGTTAATGCAATTTAGAATTGCATTGGCTTTGTTTTTTTGGCTACCACCGCACACTGCTGGCTCATATTTAGCCACTAAGACTCCAAGATTCCTCTCACAGTCACTGCTATTAAGCCTGGTTTCACCCAGTCTGTATGAGTACCTTTGTTTTTTCTTACCCTTTACTTTTCTCTACCTTGAATTTCATTTTGTTAGATAGGGCCCAGTGTTCAAGTCTGTCAAGACCTTTCTGGATCTTGAGCCTATCTTCTAGGGTGTTGGCTGTTCCTGCCAGCTTAGCATTAAAGCAGGCGTAAAGTGAGATTTGGACATTAAGTGTGAAACCTACTGGGTCAGGCTGGACAGCCTCTTAGAGCACCTTTACTTCTATATTAAAAGCCACATAGACAGAGTTGGAGCTTGCAAAAGAAACAGGAAGCCAGTGCCTAACCACAAGATGTCCCTATGTCAAAAGCCTATGTCAAAAGTCCAAGGTTCAATTAAACTTCGTTAATGACACGTACTCCATAAACAAAAGGAGAAGTAAGACCCCATCTCCTTATAAGGCTTTCTCCTCAAGAAATGTGTTAAGTATTTCCGTGTTGCAATGCTTTTGAGAATGTATAAGAATGTGTGCTTCGATAATGAAGGTTGTTCAGAACTTGCAATGCTAAGCCATGGGCTAGCTTTCTGAACCTGACTGCCAAATAAACTTTTCCTGTATCCTGAGAAGTCTAAAGCCTGTCATTTTCTGCAACAGTATCATCTGCAAATTTGGTAAGTTCCCCTTCTATTCCCTGATCGAAGTCGTTTATGAAAAAAATAAGTTTGGAAAAGCACCTTTGGGACAACCGTGACCTGGATGACTGAGAATCTCCACTTTGGTATGACGTCCACAAAGAACTCGCCCCCTTCCTGCTCTATTTTTCTAAGGAACACCCCAAAGCCTTGTTGTTTGGGTCTGCCCCATGTTGGGCTCAAGCAGAGAGTCTCTCTTAACACTCGACAGGGCAGAGTGGAGCTTGGACAAATGGACGAGATGATTGCCACCCAATTGGGCACGCTGTACCCAGCCGTTACAAAACCTGGCCAGGCAAAAATGTGCCATAACTCATAACTACCTCAGCAGTAAAGATTCAAAGAGACGAGAAACTTCCTGGCACTTTTCTACATATCTAAGTTGTTATCTATCATTATATGTATTTTTCCTTCTCTCTGTCTCTCCCTCACTCACTCTCTCTCTCTCTCTCTCTTTCTCTCTCTTTCTCTCTCTTTCTCTCTCTTTCCCTTCTCCCATTTCTTTTAAAAAATGTCTACTCCCTTCACTTTTGTGACACATTATTTCTCCTGATGTAGTCCTCTATTTTGTGGCAATCATTTTTCTCCGATGCCTGCATTTTTCGCAGGCTTTTTTCCTCTCTGCATCCCCCCCCACCCCATTTTCAAGGGGAATATTTCTGCCCTGCAAAACCCAAGGTGGGTTTTTAAAAAAAAATATCGACTGGAAAATGCAAAGCATAGAGATGAATTTCTGCCTATTCTTCTTTCCCTCTCATGCATACCCACAAATCTTACCTCCACAGAAAAGGGATAACGCAACGGTCTGTTGGATCCGAATAGCCCTGAAAAGGCTATTCGGTGGCAGCTTTACACAAAGAGGAAAACCCACACCAAGATTAAACCCCCTCCTCGCTTTCAACCCAGCACCAATTAGCAATCTTGTAAAACTCTTCCTGCTGCAAACATTAGTGCCTAGCACGGAAAATATTACAGGATTGCCGTCCTTGGATTTCACGGCCCTTTGACACCCCTCCTCCACTTAATTATTATTTTTAAAACAGCCTCTGGAAGAGAGGGCTGTGTGGCCTATGACAAGTCGGAGCGGCAGGGAATTTGTTAAGTTTTAAAGATACCAACAGCCCCCCCCCTTTTTCCTGTTCGTTTGGTTTTAAAATATGTAATTTGGTCAGACCATCTGTTTCCCTATAGAAGCTTTTTTAACAAGTCCATCTTTGAATTCTCCATTAAGTCTCTCTACTCCTGGGTAGGTTGCATCTTGGGAGAAGAACAGAGCTGGAAGGGGACTTGGAGGTCTTCTAGTCCAACCCCCTGCTCAAGCAGGAGACCCTATAGCCGTGATGGGGAAGCTATGGCACGCGTGCCACAGGAGACACGCAGAGGCCTCTCTGCGGGCAGCCGAGCCATCGCCCAGCTCAGCTCCACCGTGCTTGCACATGCGCCTCCCACCAGCCAGCTGATTTTTGGGTCTCTGCCGCACATGTGGGAGACGGGCAGACATGGACGGGGAGGGGTGGGGGTCACGCATGCATGCGTGGGAGCACCCCCACACCCCGATTTTGGTCCCAGGAGGCTGCAGGGAGGCCTGCCAGGCCCAAAATGGGGGCACCGGGGGGGGGGGTCCCACGCATGCATGGGGGCGAGCGCTGGGGGGGTCACCCGCGCATGCATAGGGGACAGGGGACATTGGCTGTGGGCATGCACGCACATGCTGTTGCACACATGCACGCAATTTCAGCATGCGAGGACGAAAAGATTAGCCATCACTGTCCCATAGCATGCCAGAGACATGATTGTCCATTCTCTTCTTGATAACCTCCAATGATGGAGAACCCACAACTTCTGGAAGCCAATCTTTCCACTGATTTATGGATCTGGGATGGTAGAATAAGAGTTGGAAGGGACCTTGGGGGGTCTTCTAGTCCAACCCCCTGCTCAAGCAGGAAATCCTATACCATTCTGGACAAATGGGTGTCCAGTCTCTTCTTAAAAACCTCCAGTGTTGGAGCATTCACAACTTCTGGAGGCTAGTTGGGTCTTGACAGAAAAAACAGAGTTGGAAGGGACCTTGGAGGTCTTCTAGTCCAACCCCCTGCTCAGGCAGAAAACCCTATACGTTTCAGACAAATGGGTGTCCAATCTCTTCTTGAAAGCCTCCGTTATTGGAACGCCCACAAGGATGTAATGGATGGTGGGTGGCCCATAGGGAAAAAAGGGGGAATTAATATGCTTGCTTTGGAATAGGGAATCCCAGAGCCGGTTTTGCTTCTTCTGTGCCTATGTGGTTTATTCAGGAAAGTTTTACACTTCATATAAAGTGACATTATATAATACATAATTATACATACAAACAATGGCCCAGGACTTTCTCTTTCTGGATTCGCCAACTGGACAGGTAGGATCAATCAACAGACCAGAAGCTTGGGGGCGGGGGGTGTCCCTGGGGAAAGTTGCCACCAGATTCGGACGGTTGGCCAGAGAGCGGGGAGGTGGGTCTTTCTCGCCGTTCCGAGAAGTACTCTCACCCCACAAAGTTTCCGCAATGCAGAACAGCCGGTGACGAACCGGTCCCAGTTCCCACCTGAGCTCATCTGTCAACATCAGGTACCACGACGCTGCCGGTAAACAAGAGTTCCAACAGCTGCTCTACTTTGATGCTTGGCACAACTCACCCCACTGCGACAATCTCGCTGTAAGACTCAAGGAATGTGTTTGTGTGTGTGTGTGTGTGTCAGCCTCAACCTCCCACCCTCCAACCACCTCCCTGGAGTGCCAAAGTCCAGATTGACAAAGAGAAGGGTCTCCCAGGTTTACGGCCACAGACACCCTGCTCATTTTAAATTGTGATTATTAGTTGGGATCCTGAAGAGGAAACTCCAATACTTTGGCCACCTAATGAAAGGGAGGAAGGACTCCCTGGAGAAGAGCCTCATGCTGGGAATGATGGAGGGCAGAAGAAGAAGGGGGCGGCAGAGAAGGGGATGGCTGGATGGAGTCACCCAAGCAGCAGGCGTGAGCTTCAATGGACTCCAGAGGATGGGAGAGGACAGGAAGGCCTGGAGGAACGTGGTCCTTGGGGTCACAATGGGTCGGACACGACTTTGCAACTAACAACAGCAACAATATTATTTGGGAAGCAGGGTACCCTATGCCGCGAAGCTCTGGTTTGGAGGGAGCAACAAATCCCTAGCTTTGGACAGACACACACACACACTTTGCGGCACAAAAGAGTTAAGATCTATTTTAAAACAGAAGTCACAAAATGAGCATTGGGGAAGAGGGGGGGGTGAGGGGGAACGTGCGATGATGAAAAACCGTAGCAACGATACAACCAACAACTCAATATGTATGCGTCCAGCAGCCAGCCAGCCGGCTGCCCTCTGGGTATAAATTATTTTTAAAAAATAAGGAGGAAAAAAGGCTACTGTGGTGCTGCCGTTGGTAACAGAGGGTCTGCAGGCCAGGGGTGAGTTATGGAGTGATTCAGTCGAAGAAATGCAGGAGTTTTTTTTTATTTTTATTATTTTATTGTTTAGTAGATTGGGGGGAGAAGAGACTTCCTTCCCCTGTTTTCACTCCTCTTCTAAAATTCATGGAGGTGGGAAGTCAAAGAGTAAAGGATCCTGATCACCTCCTGGCATAATAATAATCCAGACAAGCTCTTATAGATAAGTGGCTCTGCACTTCAAAAGGGTATTGTGATGCATTACAGAAACCAGGTTTAGAGGAGGGGCAATTTACAGGCAAGCTGTGTGAGGAAAAAACAACCTGGGTGATATCAAGAAAGAATCAGCAGGATTTGCCAGCAGGTCTTGATGGAAAAACTGTAAAGAAAATCTAAAGAAATCTGGAAGGTTTCCAGCACACACACCTCTTGCAGACGTTGCGTTACCAAACTAAGTGACGTTATCAGCATTGAGGGCATTACCTAGTTGCGTCACGAAATGTCTGCAGGGAAACCACCGACCTCAAGAGAGCACCAAGGACCCCTTGTTTCAACCCTGGGGTTAAAGACCCCTCACCCCCAAGGATGGAAGGAAGGAAGGGAAGGGGAAGGAAGGAAGGAAAGAAAGAGGGAGGGAGAAAGAAAGAGGAAGGAAGGAAAGAAATAAAGAAAAGAAAGAAAGAGGGAGGGTGAGAGAAAGGAAGGAAGGGGGAAGGAAGAAAGAGGGAGGGAGGAAGAAAGAGGAAGGAGGAAAGAAGGAAGGAAAGAAAGGAAAGAAAGAAAGAGGGGGCAAGAGAAAGGAAGGAAGGGGGAAGGGAGGAAGAAAGAGGAATGAAGGAGGAAAGGAAGGGGAAAAAAAGAAGGAAGGAAGGAAGGAAAAAAGAAAGAGGGGAAGAAAGAAAGAAAGAGGAAGGAAGGAAGGAGGAAAGGAAGAGAGAGGGAGGGAGGAAGAAAGAGGAAGGAAGGAGGAAGGAAGGAAAGAAAGAAGGGAAAAAAGAGGGGGGAGAGAAAGAAAGAAAAAAGAGGAAGAAAGGAAGGAAAAAGAAATACAGACAGACAGAAAGAGAAAGAAAGAAAGAAAGAAAAAGAAAAAAAGAAAGAAAGAAAATGTGGTGGGCTTCCTGTTTAGAAAACAGGAGTTCCAGGGAGGAGAAATTGGGGGGCAGGTGAATTGAGAGCTCCAATTACAGCCAGGTTTTTTGGGGGGCCTCTCATCCCTCCAAATGATGAAACTGGGGGGGGGGGTGTTCTTGTTTTGGCGAGCTTAAGCAGGACGAAGAAAAATCAGTAGGAAGAAATGAGAGGTAAAAAAAATTAAGGAGAAAGAAGCAAAAAGGAGGAATATTGGAGGAGGGGGGAGGAAACGGACTATGTGGGGTTAGAGCATGAATTCCCAGCTAATCCCAGCAGTCAGTGAAAAGGGAAGGTGCTTCTTACTTACACATCACGTTGAGAAAGATGTTGCCTGAGGCCAGGACCACTTTCTCGCGAGTCGCCCGGTCGTAAATCCCCACGTGACATTCATAGGGTCCATTGTCCGAAATCCGGACTTCGGGAAGCCTGGAAAGACAAGAGAGAAACAGAGAATGTAAGGACACTGGGCTGCATTTAAAATGAGATGGCAGAACATTATGGCGATTTTCCTAACCCGTTATTGTCCTCGACGTCTGACCGTTCACTTAGTGACCGTTTGAAGGCACTGAGAAAAAAGCAAATTCACGAGCGGTCCTCGCGTTTACGACTGCAGCGGCATCGCCCTCTGTCACCTGATCAAAACTTGGGCGCTTGGCTGTTGACTCGTGTTTACGATGGTTGCAGCGTTCCCGGGGTCACCAACTTGTGACCTTCCCAGCTAAGTCAACAGGGGGCAGCCAGATTCGCTTAACAACCGCATGGTTCACTTAACAGCGGCAGTGATTTGTGTAACAACCGTGGAACAAAAAGGACATAAAGCCGAGACAACCTGCTTAGCAATTGCCTTGTTCAGGAACTGAAATTCTGCTGCCAACTCTGGTTGTAAGATGAGGACTGTAAACAGACTGGGACAGGGGGTGGCTAACCTCGTATGCCAAAATCACGTGCATGCGTGTGCCCACACCCATAATGCAATTTGCCCCACCCACTGCGCATACGCGCACGATCCCACTGCACTCCCCCTGCCCTCCCATTTGGGGCCTAGCAGGCCTCCCTGAAGCCTCCTGGAACCAAAAATGGGCTGCGGGGGCAGTGGTGGGTTCCTATCGGCTGGAATCGGCAAAGGCCCAGGTCTGCCACGCCCCCAAACTGGTTCTCTGGGTGGCGCCACAGGCGCCGCCATCTTGTTTTGCACTTCTGCGCATGCACAGAACAATTTTTATTGCACTTGCGCAGCCCCCCCACGAGGGAACTGGCAGTAGTGCCTGCCGGAACCCACCCCTGCATGCGGGGGGGGGGGCTGCACACTCCTGTGCCCTGTTTTGGGCCCAGCAGGCCTCCCTGAAGCCTCCTGGAACCAAAAATTTCATTTCATTTCATTTATTAAATTTATAGGCCGCCCAATCCCGGAGGACTCCGGGCGGCTTACAACGAAAGAAGAAAAAAGAAAAACAAAATAAGTAAAAAATAGTTTAAAAATCACAACACACATACATTCTAATTGGGGCTGGACCTTAACACTAAGGTCAACAGCTCCAGGCCTGCCGGAACAGCCAGGTTTTAACGGCTTTCCTGAAGGCCATGAGAGTGGGTAAGGTCCGGACCTCTGGGGGTAGCTGATTCCACAGGGTCGGAGCAGCCACAGAGAAGGCTCTCCTCCGGGGGCCCGCCAGCCGACACTGTCCGGCTGACGGTATCCGAAGGAAGCCCACCCTGTGGGATCTTATCGGCCGTTGGGAGGTGTATGGCAGTAGGTGGTCTCGCAGATAGGCTGGTCCTAAGCCATGTAGGGCTTTAAAGGTAATAACCGACACGTTGAATTGCGTCCAAATAGACCCTGCGCTCCCTCTGCCCCCTGTATATGCGGGTGTGACTTACCTGCCCCCATTTATGCATGTGACCCCCCCGATCCCCTGCGCATGCACACCAGAGGTGGGTTCCTACCGGTTCAGCCGGGTAGGTAGGAACTCGGCCTGCTACACTCCCGAACCGGTTCTATTTTCGGCGGCGCCATCTTGATTTTCAGTACTGAACAATCTTCATTGCAAATTTGTTTTCTTTTTCTAATATTGTGCTCATGCGCAGACCTTTTTAGGTACAAATGTGCCCAGGTGCGGAGCGCACACTTGGCCTGTGTGCCAATTAGCACGACATACCGGCCGTAATGCCAGTTGCAACCCATCCCTGATGCACGCACATCTCCCGCAGGCGGCAAAGATCCGAAAAGAAGGTGACTGGCTGGCGGGAGGCGGGCGTGTATCCGCGGTGGAGCTGAGGTGGCCGACAGCTCGCGTGCTTGTAGATAGAGCTCCGTGTGCCACTTGTGTCCCGCGTGCCATAGATTCGCCATGACGGGACTGGGCTGTTTCTGCACAAATCCAAATTTTATTTCATCGTCTGGCCTAAAAGGATTCTTGGTTTTAATTCCAGACAGTCAATTGGACCTAAGCAAGACTTCAGATAGATTATTTTCACTCTGAGCCTCCGAACCTGCAGAGAAAGCATGTGATTTTTTTTTCACTTATTTTTTTTTTCTCAACTCCCACGTCGAAAAGGAAAGCCTGCACCGTATTGTTTGAGACGATATTGGAAATGCAATTTTTACTTCCAGAAAACGTGGAGAAATAATATCGATCGTCGGGCAAATCCTGAACTACGGTGGTTTTTTTTGAATGGAAGGTAGAAGGAGGGGTGAATACGGGGCAAAGAGCTGAGGATCAAAAAAATATAATAAAATCTTTTTGTGCACGCTGGATTAAATTGAGTGTTGGAAGAATCTCTCTTCAGCTCTGCTCTGGCCCTTGACATTTTTCGACTGGGGCTGTGAAATTCATCTACTGACACAACTGCAGATTTAACAACACCAAAAAAAAACAGATCTAAAAGAGGAAGGGGGAAGGAGTTTGGTACGGGAAAGGACTCCGGGGAGAAGGAGCAAAAGAAAATCAAAGCAATTCCGCCGTGCTTGCAAAGCCCAACCTGGAAGAGAAACTTCAAAATGAATCTCTAAGGAAGACAAGACAGAAAGAAAAAAGGAAGGAAGAGGGAGGGAGGGAGGGAAGAAAGGAGAAAAAATAAGAAAGAAAGAAAGAAAGAAAGAAAGAACATTGAGCAAGGAATTAAGGATGAGAGGCAGAAATGGAGGGATAAGAGGAAGGAAGGAAGGAGAAAGAATAAGAAAGAAAGAAGAAAGAGAGGAAGGAAAGAGAAAGAGAGAGAGAAAGAAAGAACACTGAGCAAGGAATCAAGAATGAGAGACTGAAATGGAGGGATAAGAGAGAGGGATGAAGGAAGGAAGGAGAAAGAATAAGAAAGAAAGAAGAAAGAAAGAGAGGAAGGAAAGGGAAAGAAAGTAAGAGAAAGAAAGAACACTGAGCAAGGAATCAAGGATGAGAGGCAGAAGTGGAGGGATAAGAGGGAAGGAGGGAGATAGGAAAGAGAAAGAATAAGAAAGAAAGAAGAAAGAGAGGAAGGAAAGAAAGAGAGAGAGAAAGAAAGAAAGAGCATGGAATCAAGAATGAGAGACTGAAATGGAGGGATAAGAGAGAGGGATGAAGGAAGGAAGGAGAAAGAATAAGAAAGAGAGAAGAAATAAAGAGAGGAAGGAAAGAGAAAGGAAGTAAGAGAGAGAGAGAGAGAAAGAAAGAACATTGAGCAAGGAATTAAGGATGAGAGGCAGAAATGGAGGGATAAGAGGGAGGAAGGAAGGAGAAAGAATAAGAAAGAAAGAAGAAAGAGAGGAAGGAAAAAGAAAGAAAGAAAGAAAGAGAAAGAAAGAAAACATTGAGCAAGAAATTAAGGATGAGAGTAGGAATGGAGGGAGGTAGGAAGGGAGGGAAGGAAGGAAGGAAGGAAGGCAGATGAAACCAATTCTGGTGGGCTTGCTGTGCAGAGTTTAGAAAACAGGAGTCCCAGAGAGGATAAATTGAGGGCAGGTGAACGGAGAGCTCAAATTACAGCCAGGTGGGGGCTCTCATCCCCCCAAATGATGAAACTGGGGGGGGGGGGTTCTCGTTGTGGTGAGCTTAAGCAGAACGAAGAAAAACCAATAGGAAGAAATGAGAAAAAAAACCTAAATAAATAAGGAGAAAGAAGCAAAAAGGAAGAATATTTGGGAGGGGGAAACAAGGACTAGAACCTTGAGATCCGAACAAGTGAGACCCCCGTGGGTCTAAAATGCGACTTTCCTGCCTTGGGTGACACGTAGAGCATTCCATGTTCAGGCCACCAGCTGAGAAAGCGCCAGAGGAGGGAAGCCGATAGGTAAATTAAATCTTTGCGGGACGGAGAGAATAAATTCCCTCAATCTGTTTAATCTCCCTTTAATTGATCCGACGTCTGATGAAGTGGAAAGCAGGGGCCAGGAAAGCGGGTCTCGGAAATTAACTCTCAGGAGGCTAATCTTTTTTTTAAAATGTACAAGCTCGGCAGCTAAATCTTGGTTTGGGGAAGAGAATTAGCTGCCCCGGGCAAACATCCACGTAATAAAAAGTTAAACTGACGGGTTAACTTGGGATAGACATGGAAAATCTACCTGCCTGCCTTCACTGACAACCAGGGAACGAAAAGCGAGGAGAAGGAAGGTAAGAATCGAGCCAAGAACTGCAAAGACTGTGGATCTACACATAATCCTCAATTTAGGCCCATGAAGAGCCTCGGCGGTGCAGTGGTTAGAGCGCAGTTGCCTTTCTTTCTTTTTTCTTTCTTTCTTTCTTTCCTTCCTCCCTTCCTTCTTCCTTCCTTCTCCCTTCCCTCCCAGTGGTTAGAATGCAGTATTGCAGGCTAACTCTGCCCACTGCCAACAGTTCAATCCTGACGGCTCAAGATTGACTCAGCCTTCCATCCTTCTGAGATGGGTAAAATGAGGACCCAGATTGTTGGGGGCAAGAGGCTGATTCTGTCAACTGCTTAGAGAGGGCTGTAAAAGCTCTGTGAAGCGGTATATAACTCTTAAGTACTATTCCTTCCTTCCTCCCTTCCCTCCCAGTGGTTAGAATGCAGTATTGCAGGCTAATTCTGCCCCACTGCCAACAGTTCGATCCCGACCGGCTTAAGGTGGACTCAGCCTGCCATCCTTCTGAGGTGGGTCAAATGAGGACCAAGATTGTTGAGGGCAATGAGGCTGACTCTGTAAGCCGCTTAGAGAGGGCTGTAAAAGCAACTGTGAAGCGGGATATAAGTCTTAGCTTAGCTATTGCTATCCGTTTACTGACTGAAGTTATGACGGTGCTGAAAAAAACGACTTATTGACGTAAAAGCTTCTAAGAAGCCCAAGTGAAGTCCCCAAAGAGACGTGTCCAGATGTTTTGGGGAGGGAGATGGCCCTGATGATGACCTCATCCCAAAACCCTCTCAGACCTTCATATGACATTGAGAGGGGAGAGGCCCCCCTCTCTCCCTACATTTCTCATTTCTTTCTCCCCCTTCTCTCTCTCTCTCCCACTCTCCTTTTCCTTCCATCTCTGTCATCTCCCCCTCTCCCCTTCTCTCTCTCTCCCCTCTCCTTCCATCTCCCATCTCCCTTTCTCTCTCTCTCTCATCTTTCCCTCTCTCCTTCTGCCTCTCCCTCCCTTTCTCATCTCTCTCTCACCCTTCTCTCTCTCTCTCCCCCACTCTCCCTCTCCTTCCCTCTCTGTCATATCTCTCTCCCCCCTCTCCTTCCCACTCCCATCTCTCCCTTTCTCCTTTTTTCTCTCTCTCTCTCTCTCATCTTTCCCTCTCCCCTTCTCCCTCTCCCTCCCTTTCTCATCTCTCTCTCCCCCTTCTCTCTCTCTTCCCCACTCTCCCTCTCCTTCCCTCTGACATCTCTCCCTCTACCCTTCAATCTCTCCCCCTCTCTCTCCTTCCCTCTCCCTTTTCTCCCTTTCTTTCTCTCTCTCATCTTTCCATCTCCCCTTCTCCCTCTCCCTCCCTTTCTCATCTCTCTCTCCTCCACTCCCCCTCTCCCCCTCTCCCTCTCCTTCCCTCTCTGACATCTCTCCCTCTCCCCTTCACACTATCTCCCTCCCTCTCTCTCCTTCCCTCTCCCATTTCTCCCTTTCTTTCTCTCTCTCATCTTTCCATCTCCCCTTCTCCCTCTCCCTCCCTTTCTCATCTCTCTCTCCTCCACTCTCCCTCTCCCCCTCTCCCTCTCCTTCCCTCTCTGACATCTCTCCCTCTCCCCTTCACACTCTCTCCCTCCCTCTCTCTCCTTCCCTCTCCCATCTCTCCCTTTCTCTCTCTCTCTCTCATCTTTCCCTCTCCCCTTCTCCCCCTCCCTCCCTCTCTCTCCTTCACTCTCCCAAGTCTCTCTCTCTCTCTCCCCACCTCCTGGGAATTGACCGCCATCGATCTGCCTCCTGGTTAGTCAGTATTCAGATAACGGCGAGGGAGGAGGAGGGAAGATCAGAACGGAGCTTCTTTCTCACCAGCGACGGGGCTTAGGGATCAATAAACTATTAATAAACTAGTGAAGGTTTTAAAGGAGAGATCTGTGTGTAATGCTATTTAGCAGCCAGAGTTTACCAACAGTGACAGCTCCTCAGAAGGGTAAGTAATTGCATTATTGCAAGGAGGGGTGGGGGGAAGCAGACGGAGGAGAAAGCGAGAGGCAGGCGGAAAGACCGTCTCTCTCCCCCCCCAGGGGCTGGAGGAGGAGGAGGAGGAGGAGGAGGAGGAGGAGGAGGAGGAGGAGGAGGAGGAGGAGGAGGAGGGGGTGAAGCTTGGGAGCCCAGAGGTTAAGGCTCCCGGACTCCCGTCTGTCTAAAAAGGCCTGTGATGCTTTCCCAAACAGGAGCTGATCAGAGTCCGCTTGAGGAAGATTGATTGGGAAGAAAGCAACGGGGTTCCAAGGCCTCCATCATGCCAACAGTTTCTGATTGAGTATCCATATCTCCTCTGATGCACTTAGGGGGGAAGAGCTTCCTTCCTTCCTTTCCATCCATCCATCCATCCATCCATCCACCAATCTACCAATCCCATCTCTCCTTCCTTCCTTCTTTCTCATTCATCCATCCATCCATCCATCCATTCATTCCTCCATCCTCCAATTTATCAATCTGATCCCTCCCTACCTCCTTCCTTCTTATACATTCCTCCATCTATCACATCTCTCCTCCCTTCCTCCCATCTTCCTTCCTTCCTCCCTTCCTTCTTTCCTTCCTCCCTCCATCCCTTCCTCCTTGTCTTTCTTATTTCTCCTTCCTTCCCTTTTCCTCCCTCCCTCCCTCATTGTCTTCCTTATTTCTCCTTTCTTCCTTCCATCTTCCTTCATTCCTCCCTCCAATATTCCTTCCTTCCTTCCTTTTTCTTCCCTCCCTCTCTCCCATTTTCCTTCCTCCCATTCTCCTTCCCTCTCTCCTTCCCTCCTTGTTTTTCTTATTTCTCCTTCCTTCCATCTCCCTCCCCCATTGGCTTCCTTATTTCTCCTTCCTTCCATCTTCCTTCCTCCCTCCCTCTCTCCCATATTCCTTCCTCCCGTTCTTCTTCCCTCCCTCCCTCCTTGTTTTTCTTATTTCTCCTTCCTTCCTCCCATCTCCCTCCCCTCCTCATTGGCTTCCTTATTTCTCCTTCCTTCCATCTTTCTTTCTCCCTCCCTCCCATATTCGTTCCTCCCTCCCTCCCTAATCCTCGACTTATAATCACAATTTCTTTCATACTGTAGTACATCCCTCCTCTTGGGGTGCCAAAACCAACAGGGGAATCCAGAGCCAGCCAGCCTGTATCTCTTGGAACCCCCATCCCCCTCACGTGGGGCAGGGGGCCAAGGGACCCGAACAGCTGTGCTTCTCCCGAGGAGCAAGGCGGCCCAGGAGCACCTGATATGCCGTCACACATCCGGGCCATGCCAAGTTTCTCAGCATTCTCCGCTCTGATCCTTGGAGTTGAGCACAGCTGGCGATTGCTCGGTCATTGCTTCCCTGGGATACAAATCAGCCAGTGTATCTGATTTAAGTACGTGGGGTTGATCCAGGCGGCTCCGAGGGTGGCCAATTTATCCGCCAGATGAAGCTGGGGAGCTGGGGAGAGAAGGAAATGAGGGCGAACAAGGCGGCCAGATTTGGAGAGGGAATCTCGTGGTGGGACCCAGTGGTTGGTTTTTATCGCTCCTTTTGGTGAGGCTTGAAATTCGCCTCCCAGGTCTTTCAAAACCCATTAATGGTCCTCCTCACCCAGTTGGCTCCCTCCCTCCCACCCTCTCTATCTCCTCTCGGCCTTCACACCATCTGGAGCAAGGAGAAAGCTGAAAGGAGAAGAGAGGTAGGTGTGAGTTGCTTCGATCCAGCCCAGAACGGCGGCTGAGAATCAGCTATTCATAAGGGGTGGAGAAGGAAGTTGAGTGGTTCAAGAGCAACTTGGTTTTTTTTTGATAGGACTACCATCTGCTCCATCGTGGCCACCTTGATGTACTGTTTGCTCACCTGCCTGCTTACATGAGGAAGTGACCAAGGAGATGAAGGATAACAGAATAGCAGAGTCGGCAGGGACCTTGGAGGTCTTCTAGTCCAACCCCCCTGGCTCATGCAGAAGACTATATATCATTTCAGACCAATGGCTGTCCAATCTCCAGTTTTGGATCATTGACAACTTCTGGAGACAAGCTGTTCCATTGATTAATTGTTCTAACTGTCAGGAAATTTCCCCTTAGTTCTAAGTTGCTTCTCTCCTTGATTAGTTTCCACCCATTGCTTCCTGTCCTACCATGTCAATACCATGTTATCTTGTCAAATGTTCTTGCCCCCCAAACTAGTCCATTGTGCTCACTTCCCCATGGCTTTTGTTCTCGCTGTCAGGAAATTTTTCCTTAGTTCTCGGTTGGATCTCTCCTTGGTTAGTTTCCATCCATTGCTTCTTCGCCTACTTTCAGGACAAGGAGCTTGGCCCAAAGACCTTGAACCAAGGACCAATAGCATCTCAAATTATTCTCCAAAGGTCAAATTATTCTCCAAAGCACCAGACAAGAAACAATGGTTGGAAATTGATCAAGGAGAGAACCAACCTAGAATTAAGGAGAAACTTCCTAACAGTGAGGACAATTAACCAGTGGAACAGAGGTTGCCTCCAAAAATCGTGAGCGCTCCATCACTGGAGGTTTTTAAGAGGAGACTGGACAGTCACTTGTCTGAGATGGCATAAGTACTCCTCAGAGGTGGGTTCCTACCAGTTCGTACCTATTCGGTGGAACCGGTTTGTCAAATCTACCAAACCGGTTAGAAGAGGTTCCACCAGTTCCACCAGTGGACCCGGAAAGCAGGCCACACCTACAGAAGAGGTTCCAAAAATTTTTGAAACCTACCACTGACATAGAAAGACACAGAGAGAGGGAGGGAGGGAGAGAGGCAAAAACACACACACACACACACACACACACACACACACACACACAGACTCACACAGAGAGAGAGAAAGGGAAAGAAAGGAAGAAAGAAAGAAATAAAAAGTAAGAAAAAGTGAGAGAGAAATGAAAGAAAAAAAGAAAAAAGGGACAGAGAGACAAAAGGAAGGAGAAAGAGAGAGAGAGAGAGAGAGAAAACACATGGCCGGCAAGCCACTCCCACCAGGTCACATGGCCGGCAAGCCACTCCCACAAAGGAGGCCACACCCACAGAGTAGGTTCGAAATTTTTTTTGAAACCCACCACTGGTACTCCTGCTTGAGCAGGGACCTGGACTAGAAGTCCTCCAAAGTCCCTTCCAGCTCTATTCTATTCTAATTTTATTCACTTGATCTCCTGAAGGTTCTACAGAAACAGAACAGAGATCCGTGGAAGACTCCTTGGACCATCTGTTGACCCCTTCCGACACCTGGTTTCCATCCCTACGTAAAGCTTCCCCTTTTTAACATTTCTGAAGGACTATGAAGAAAAGCTGCTTTCCAGACAGCCTCCCTTTGCTGACCAACAGAGTTATCACCCACTTTCAGCTGGACTTAAGAACAGCTTACTCAGCCAATCCTGAAGTGTGTTCAGCCAAAACCCATACAGACAATCCCAATGGATCCTTGACAAGCGTCTGTCTAAATACTGCCACTGGGACAGATCCTTTATCTCCCCAGCCCAGTGCTGGGCTGTAAGTCAAAACAACAAATAAAAGTTAAGGAACAAGCAAAGAAGGAGACCAAGAAAATGTGTTGAGGTTTTTAAGGGGGAACCACAGATGTTTAGGAGAAACACAGATGTCCCAATTGCAATGGATGGCTGTGAAAGTTGGACCATAAGGAAGGCTGAGCACCAAAGAATGGAGGCCTTTGAACTCTGGTGCTGGAGAAGAAGACTCCTGCATTGAGTCCCTTGGACTGCAAGGCCATCCAACTGGTCAGTCCTGGAGGAGACCAACCCTGACTGCTCTTTAGAAGGCCAGATCCTGAAGAGGAAACTCAAATGTTTTGGCCACCTGATGAGAAGGAAGAAGGTCTCCCTGGAGAAGAGCCTCTTGCTGGGAATGATGGAAGGCAAGAGAAGAAGGGGACGGCAGAGAAGGAGGTGGCTGGATGGAGTCACTGAAGCAGTCGGCATGAGCTTAAATGGACTCTAGAGGATGGTAGAGGACAGGAAGGCCCGGAGGAACGTTGTCCATGGGGTTGCAATGGGTCGGACACAACTTCGCAACTAACAACAACAACAGATGTTTCGTAGCTTTTTCTGTCTTCCAACGTAGACTTCGGGCTTCTTTTAGCTTACCAGCAATTGCTTAGGTTGGGGAAAAAAATGAGTAAGCATCTTTGCAATTCAGGATAAATATTGCATGCTCTTTTTTTACAGCTGACAGCCAAGATTCTGTTTCTTGAGAAGAATCTGGAAAGGGAGCTCTTGAGAGGACGCGAGCGTCGCCAAAATAAGAACGGGGAGGAGATTCCAATCTGTTTTACAAATTTAGCACTTTTCAAGCCAAACCTGTTTTGCTGACCAGCCCAAATTCGCTGAACACACCAACAAGGTTGGAGATTTATCTGACCTAAATATCTGCAGCAGAGGCAGCTCCCCAAAGAGGACAAACCCTCTGAAGTGAACTCAAAGATTCCTTGATTAGGAGCGCTGGCAGCAAAAGGTTTCTCTCTTACCGCAGGCTAACAGGGAGATGTATAGTTGTCCTGCCTTTTATCCGGAGCTAGAGTGGGGCATCGCTAGCAGCAGTGGCTCTTCCGTCCCAAGGACCGGCTCATAGATTTCCACTGTTCTCCTCTCTTCTGCCACATCTATTAATCTCCGCCCCCTGTCTTTTATCCCCAGAACTAGAGTGGGGCTTCACTAGCAGCGGTGGCTCTTCTGTCCCAAGGACTGGCCCATAGATTTCCACTGCTCTCCTCTCCTCTGCCGTCTATGCATCTGTGCATCAGGCACTGGACCCAACTGTTCCTCCTCTTCCTCATCAGCCACCTCCAGACCTGGGGGCTGTTGACTCCATCTGAGGGCTGATGGACAGCCCAGGCTCCGCCTGTGTCTCTCTCTCTGCCAGCTCCATTCTCTCTTCCCCCTCGGAGGTCCCAGGTTGCCTTGATGTTGACTCTGACTTTCACACCTCCTCCTCTGATTTGGGTGCTGGAGGAGCTGGTGGCCAACAGGCCACAACAGAGGTGATGTCGTGATACCTTGTTCCTACCTACAGTTTGATGCAGCAAAATATGGGAGGAATGGATCCTACCCCATTCTGTGCATGGAGAGGAACTCTTCATGGAGTATACCTCCATGGAGAAGGTGCATCCTCTCTTCTGATCTGTAGATCCCATCTGGTATCATGGAAGGTCACAGAAGGAGAATGGAAAATTCTCCCCGGGGCCCTGGTTGGTTGAGATATCTCCATTTGAGTTTCACCATACCTTGATGGTTCTCCATGTTACGAACATCCAAGAAAAAGGCAGATGTTTCCATAGGATGACATGATGACTTGCTTTATGAACACTATGGCTGACGTAGGCTCCATTATGATCATACATCGAAGACTAAGGATGAGGCTACATTGGTTATCTGTGAAGCCAAGCTACTGTGGCTTAGTCAACCAAACCTGCTTAGAACATGGCCTGGTGCATGCAACCCATAAATGCAAGTTGATGAATTAGGACAAAATTCAAATCTTCACTCCAACATTTACGACCAATGAAGTGAACCAAGCCAGATAAAGACCAAGCAGATTCAGACATACAAGATGCTAGTGTTGTTTCTAGACAGCATATTAAAAAGCATAGTGAAAAGCAGAGACATCACCCTGCCAACAAAAGTGTCTCTAATCAAGGCGATGGTTTTCCCAGTTGCAATGGATGGCTGTGAAGGTTGGACCATAAGGAAGGCTGAGCGCCAAAGAATGGAGGCCTTTGAACTCTGGTGCTAGAGAAGAAGACTCCTGCACTGAGTCCATTGGACTGCAAGGTGATCCAACCGGTCAGTCCTGGAGGAGACCAACCCTGACTGCTCTCTAGAAGGCCAGATCCTGAAGAGGAAACTCTAAGACTTTGGCCACCTCATGAGAAGGAAGGAGGACTCCCTGGAGAAGAGCCTGATGCTGGGAAAGATGGTGTCAGGCCTGCCGTCATATTCCTTTTAGGATCTTTGGCCTGCCACACTCTCTCTATTATTTTACTCTGTTTCAATAGTGGGGCAATTGGGAGGGGGAATAGTAAGGAGTAGAATTGTAGAATGTGTTGTTTCAAAATAAAACATTCCTTTCTAGAAGCCCAAGGTCATCCTTTGTCTGCATCTGACCAGAACTAGATGGGTGGAAAGGAAGATTGGACCATGGGATGGACTTGTGGGTCTGGGGGCAAGGTCTTGAACTTTGAACTGGGTGGGAAACCCACAAAGCTTTCAGATTCGGGTTTCCACACTTTGTACCAACATGTCTCTCTTATTAAATTGGAACTTGGATGAAAGCTATGCCTTGGACTCTGATTTAATTCTGGATGATATTTGGAATGCTGACAGGTGGAGGGCAAAAGAAGAAAGGGACGACGGAGAAGGAGGTGGCTGGATGGAGTCACCGAAGCAGCCTGCATGAGCTTCAATGGACTCCGGAGGATGGGAAGGCCTGAAGGAAGGTTGTCCATGCGGTCGCGATGGATCAGACACGACTTCACAGCTAACAACAAGTCTTGGTTAAGATTAGACTGGGTTCCCTATGGATGAACCTTTTCACAAAACGTGACTTGTGTGGAGAAACATGCAAATGGAAGAAAACCACTTAATTCCATAATCAAGTCAAGCCTGTTGTGTGAATGTAAGCCACTGGGTTGCCAGATCAGTTAGGAAAAGCCACAAGAAGGTGTGTAAACCCTTTATCCAAACCATTTTAAAACGCCCGCTCTCATATCCTGATAGCCTGCAATTATCAGCAGCCACTCGGGCAATGGAGAGCTGGGCTCCAGCATCACCTAGGCAATTGCTGCCTGCCTGCTTCCTTCCTTGGTCCTGCAGTGGGTAAAAACACCTTCCCCCCTGTCCTTTGTTCCTCCCCCCCCCCCCTGAAATAAATAAATGCAAAGGCAAACACTCTGAATGCTGGTTTGAAAAGAAAGGTAATAAACAGGCTCTGCATCACAGTAATTCAGACAATTTGTGGGAACCCGGTGGACAATTACAGGGGCTTTTAAGTGCTCAGTGCTGGGCCAGCAAAATCGCTCTGGCTGTAAATTGTGTTAGTGCTACAATACAGACACAAGAGGAGGAGGAGGAGGAGGAGGAGGAGGAGGAGGAGAAGGAGGGGGAAAAGGAGGAGAAGGAAGGAAGAGGGAGGAGGAGGAAAAGGAAGAGGAGGAAGAATGAGAAGGAGGGGGAAAAGGAGGAGGAAGGAGGAGAAGAAGGAGGGGGGAAAGGAGGAGGAAAAGGAGGAGGAGGAAAATGAGGAGTAGGAAGGAAGAGGAGGAAAAGGAGGAGGAGGAAAAGGAGGAGAAGGAAGAGGAGGAGGAAAAGGAGGAGAAGGAAGAGGAGGAGGAAAAGAAGGCGGAAAAGGAGAAGGCAGGAAGAGGGAAGAGAATAGAATAGAATAGAATAGAATAAGTTTATTTATAGGCCGCCCTTTTCCCTGAGGGGACTCAGGGCGGCTAACAACTTATATGGGAGGGGGATACATACAGTAACATATAACATAGCACGTAATTAAAAAGAATAACAACATTCATTCAGCATTCGGGTGGGGGCGAATCAAATCTTTACCCCCAGGCCTGACGGGATAGCCAGTTCTTGAGGGCTGCGCGGAAGGTCTGAAGGGTGGTGAGGGTACGAATCTCCACGGGGAGATCGTTCCAAAGGGTCGGAGCTGCTACTGAAAAGGCTCTCCTCTGCGTAGTGGCCAGCCGGCACTGGCTGGCAGATGGCACTCGGAGGAGGCCTAATCTGTGAGATCTGATAGGTCTCGAGGAGGTAATTGGCAGGAGTAAGAGGAGGAAAATGAGGAGGAGGAAGGGAGAGGAGAAGGAGGAGAAAGAGGAGGAGGGGGTGGAGGAAAATGACTGTGGGGTCTTTGGTACTCTCTAAGCTTGGTAATTTTCTTGCAGATTTTCATTACCCAACTAGGTGACATCATCAGTGCTAGAAGGGTTGCAGAGTGAAGGAGAAGCAGCAACAGGAGGAAACTGCTAAGCCAGGTGGGAGGAAGGGAGGGGGGGAGAGGGGAGGGAGGGAGGGAAGGAGGGAGGGAGGGAAGGAGGGAGGGAAGAGAAGGAAGGAAGAAGAAGGCAAGCAAACTTGGTGCCTCCCTTGATTAGTTCTACCCTGCAGTGTGATTGTGAGGATCAAACTCCTGGGGAAAGGAGAAGGACTGTGCCCTTTGCCAGCCTATCCCCTGCCAGGATGCCCGCTCTCTGAGTCCAGCACAATTTCCTCTTGGAAATGAGTCCTGGCTGTGTCTAAGAGGGCTGCAGGGCTGCCTCTCAGAAGGACGGGCAGAGAAATTCATTAACTCCCCATTTTAATGGGATGTTATCCAATTTCTCATTTCCCATCTAATGGGCAAATCCAAACTCAATTACCCTTTGCAAATGTTAACTTCTCCGAAGTTCTTTCCCCCCCACCCCCCACCTCCTCCCCATCAGACACTCAACATCTGGGAAAGAAAAAAATCCAGCCTCAGTTTCCCAAAGGAGGTTCCTTTGAGGATGTGATCTCCTTAAGAAGTTGGCTTTGCACGCATTGGGGTGTGTGCCCATTAGGGGTAAAAAGTCCCAGAGCACCCACCCCCCGTCTCTCCATCTAGACACCCCAAGAAGCTAGAAAGCAGAGAGCAATTCAAAGTGGTGGTAAAGGTAAAGCTTCCCCCCCTACAGGTGTGCTAGTTGTTCCTGACTCTAGGTGGCAGTGTTCATCTCCGTTTCAAAGCCGAAGAGCCAGCGCTGTCCAAAGTCGTCTCCATGGTCATGTGGCCAGCATGAATCAATGCCGAAGGCCTACAGAACGCTGTTCCCTTCCCAACAAAGATGGTTCCTATTTTTTCTACTTGCATTTTTTACGTGCTTTCGAACTGCTAGGTTGGCAGAAGCTGGGACAAGTCATGGGAGCTCCCTCCGTTATGCGGCACTAGGGATTCGAACCACAGAACTGCCGACCTTTCTGATCGACAAGCTCAGCATCTTAGCCAATGAGCCACTGCGTTCCCTTCAAGGTGCTGGTAGTCACCTTTAAAGCCCTTCATGGCTTGGGACCAAGTTATGTGAGGGACCGTGTCTGGCCGGTCACACATCTACCTGACCCACTAGAGCGGGGAGGCAAGGAATGTTGCAGTTCCCATCCCCTAAAGAGATTCATCTGGAGGGACCCTAAAGAGATTCATCTGGAGGGACCCTCTGTGGTGACTCCCTCCCTCGGGATATTTTTGGCGGCAGCTAAAAAAGCCAATGCAATCCTAAATTGCATTAACAGAAGGATGCAATCAAGATCAAGGGAGGTACTAATACCACTCTATAAAACCTTAGTAAGGCCACACCTAGAGTACTGCATCCAGTTTTGGTCACCACACTATAAAAAAGATGTTGAGACACTAGAAAAAGTGCAGAGAAGAGCAACCAGGATGATTAGTGGAATGGAGGCTCAAACATATGATGAACGGTTGCAGGAACTGGGCCTGGCTAGTCTAGAGAAGAGAAGGACCAAGGGAGACAGGAGAGCAGTCTTCCAATATTTGAGGGGCTGCCACAGAAAGGAAGGGGGTCAAACTGTTTTCCAAAGCCCCCGAAGTTCAGACAAAGAACAATGGATGGAAATTGATCAAGGATAGATTCAATCTAAAAACAAGGAGGAATTTTCTGACAGGGAGAACAATTGACCCATGGAACAGAAGTTATCTTCGGAAGTTGTGGGGGTTTCATCCCGGGAAGCTTTAAAGAAGAGACTGGACTGCCATCTGTCAGGAATGTTGTAGGGTCTCCTGCTTGGGCAGGGGTTTGGACTAGATGACCTCCAAGATCCCTTCCAACTCTGTTATTCTATTCTATTCTATTCTGAGGTCCCTTCCAACTCTGTTTATCTAAAAAAAAAAAAACAACAACAACCATTCCCTCCGGAAATTAAGGCTAGCCCCCATTCTCACACTCTTTTGGAAGGGCCTGAAGACGAGGTTCTGCCAGGGGGGTCTGGGGACCCCAG
Source organism: Thamnophis elegans (assembly GCF_009769535.1). Lineage (NCBI taxonomy): Eukaryota > Metazoa > Chordata > Lepidosauria > Squamata > Natricidae > Thamnophis > Thamnophis elegans. Next base: position 9,390,093 of record NC_045555.1, on the reverse strand, counting down.
AGCGGGATGGAGCCCATTAAATGGCAGGTATGACTGTGTGTTGTCGCCCGGGCCGTGGGGGTGGGGGGGAGAAGAGTGTCATTATTTTATTATTATTTTACTATTTTTAATTTTACATAGCTGATATGAATGTGTATTGCTGCCAAGGGGTGGGATGTGCTATCATTTTATTATTATTATTATTTTAGATGGCTGATATATGTGTGTGTGTTGTCGCCGAGGGATGGAGCTTTATTATTATTGTTGTTGTTGTTGTTGTTGTTGTTGTTATATGTGGTTAATCTTTGGTGAGATTCACAGTCTTTGGGGCTTGCTGGTAGCTCAACAGCTCGAGTCCTAACCAAGGACCTAGGAACTGTTAAGGTAACGTCGGAGGATATAAGCTGTTCCAAGTAGGGTGGTTTTTTGTAGAATCAGAATATTCAAGTCTGATAAATTTAAAATTTCCAAATAGCAAGGTAGCCCTTTAGGTATCGCTCCAAGGGCTCCAATTACAATTAGGATAATACACGACTTCTTTTTCCACAGTCACTCAACTTCAATTTGCAAGTCCCGGTACTTTGTGATTTTTTCTTGCTGCTTATCTTCAATTCGTGCATCTCCAGGTATTGCAACGTCAATGAACCATATTTTTTTCTTTTCAACTATTGTTATGTCAGGTGTGTTGTGGGCCAAGTGCCTGTCAGTCTGAATTCTGAAGTCCCACAAGATCTTGACTTTCTCATTCTCTAAAACCTTCTGAACCTGATGTTCCCAGTGGTTTTTGCTGTACTAAAATCAAAATTTTTGGCACAATTTCCAGTGAATGATCTTAGCAACGCGGTCATGGCGTTGTAGGTAGTCAGTTTGTGAAATTTTGCTGCATCCACTGATCAAGTGGTCAACTGTCTCGTCTTTCTCATTACAGAGGCGATGTTTGTTGTTGGTGGTAACATGTTGAATTTTTGCCTTCATGCAGTTTGTGGCTAAGGCTTGTTCTTGAGCTGCCAAAATAAAGCCTTCTGTTTCTTTTTTCAGTGCTCCTGATCTTAATCAGATCCAAGTTAGCTTTTGATTAGCTTTGCCTTCAATACTTTTCAAGTATTGGCTATGCATAGCTTTGTTTTTCCAATTTTCAGCTCGCTTCTCAATTACTTCTTTCTTATATTCAGCTTTTGACTTAGTTGTCTTTAAACGGCCTCCTTTATTTTCTTCCTCAATCATTGGTTCTTCACTTTTCTGGATGTAATCATTCAAGCTGTGTTTTTCTTCTTCCACAGTCTGCTTTACTTGTAGGAGTGCTCGACCACACTCTGCTCTTGGTAGATATAATCGGTCAATATCACTTTTAGGGTGCAAAGCATGATTCACTGTCATAAGCTTCCTTGTTTTTCTGTCCAAATTGTCCAACTCCAACTGGGTCCAGTCAATTATTCCTGCAGAGTATTGAATCACAGGTATAGCCCAGGTATTTATGGCTTTTATGATGTTTCCTCCATTCAATTTGAACTTTAATATCTTGCGAATTCGTCGAATGTACTTGGCTGAAGTTAATTCCTTGACTCTATTATGCATTAAGTCAGAGGCCTCTAAAATCCCCAAGTACTTGTAGCCTTCTTCTGGTTTTACTGCCTTTATCATTTCTTCATTCTCAAGTTCTATTCCATCATCTTCTATGACCTTGCCTGCTTTGGTTGCCATTGTTACAAATTTGTCAATTCCAAACTGCATACCAATGTCTTGGCTAAATTCTTTTGTGCTTTCAATTAATAAATTCGGTTCAGCTTTTGTTTTACCAAACAGCTTCAAGTCATCCATGTACACCAAGTGCGAAATTTTCAGTCCTTTCTTTGCAAGTTTGTATCCACAGTTCATCTTCTTCAAAATGATTGTCAGTAGTAGCATCGAGAGTATAAAAAGTAGGGGTAAAAGGGAATCGCCCTGGAAAATGCCTCATTTAAATACAACTTCACCCAGTTCTTCTTCATTAGCTATAAGCTTCGTTTTCCAGAGGTTCATTGAAGTTTCCATGAATTTTTGTATGTTGTTGCTGATGCCAAAGATTTTCAGGCATTTCTTGATCCAGCTATGGGGAACTGAATCAAACGCTTTCTTATAGTCTATCCAAGTTAGGAACAGGTTGGTTCGTCTTTTCTTTGAATTCTTTAGGATTAGTTTGTCAATCAGCAGTTGGTCCTTTGTTCCTCTTGAATTTTTGCAACATCCTTTCTGTTCTACAGGAAGCAAGTTATTTCTTTCCAAGTATCCATAAATTTGGTTTGCAATGATACCAGTAAGGAGCTTGTATGTTGGCAAACAGGTGATTGCACTATAGTTTCCAGGGTCCTTTCCTTTTTCTTTATCTTTTTGAATCAAAAATGTCCTTCCAGTTGTCATCCATTCATCATTTTCAGGTGTTTTTAAGATCTGGTTCATTTGGGCTGCCAATCTTTTGTGCACACTTGTAAGTGCCTTTAACCAGAAGCCATGTAACTCGTCTGGTCCAGGGACACTCCAATTCTTCACTTTTCTTGACTGTCTTTGCACCATTTCTTTTCTTATTTTCACATCTTCCATTTTATGCACTTTAATAGAATCCTCAATCTGTTTGATCCATCTTGCATTTCTGTTGTTGTTTTCCCACAAATTCTTCCAGAATTTCAGAACTTTCTCTTTATCAGGCTTTTCATTTGTTGTTACTCCGTCTCCACTTTCTAAGCTTTTATAAAACTGGTGCTGATTTGCTCTGAACTGTGAGTTTTCCTTGAACTTAGTTACTTGGTTTTCATACCTTTTAATCTTTTCAGCAACGGTAACAACCCTCTGCTTCAGCTCTTCAATTACTACCACAATCTCCTTATTCCCCGAATCGTATCTTACTTCCAGGCTGCTTCTGACCTGCTTGTCCTTTAGCTGACCTTGCCTTAGGTTCTTCAAGTTGCTCAAGTCTCCACGAAATTTTTTGATCTTCAATTCCAACCGAATTTTCCATTTAGGCTTCCTCTTCTTGCCTCTTTGGTTCTTTTGTATTTTCAAATCCAATTCTTTGGTGGTTATTATTATAATATTATTATTTAATCTTTGGTGAGAGTCACAGCCTTTGGGGCTAGTTGGTAGCTCAACAGCTCGAGTTCTAACCAAGGACCTAGGAACTGTTAAGGTAACGTTGGAGGATATAAGCTGTTCCAAATAGGGTGGTTTTTTGTAGAATCAGAATGTTCAAGTCTGATAAATTTAAATTTTCCAAATAGCGAGGTAGTTTTTTAGGTATTGCTCCAAGGGCTCCAATTACAATTGGGAGAACACACAAATTCTTTTTCCACGGTCGCTCAACTTCAATTTGCAAGTCCCGGTATTTTGTGATTTTTTCTTGCTGTTTATCTTCAATTCGTGCATCTCCAGGTATTGCAATGTCAATGAACCATACTTTTTTCTTTTGAACTATTTGTTATGTCAGGTGTGTTGTGGGCCAAGTGCCTGTCAGTCTGGATTCTGAAGTCCCACAAGATGATGATGATGATGATGATGATGATGATGATTAATATTATTATTATTATTGCGTGATTAATCTTTGGTGAGATTCACAGCCTTTGGGGCTGGTTGGTAGCTCAACAGCTCGAGTCCTAACCAAGGACCTAGGAACTGTTAAGGTAGTGTCGGAGGATATAAGCTGTTCCAAATAGGGTGGTTTTTTGTAGAATCAGAATAATCAAGTCTGATAAATTTAAAATTTCCAAATAGCGAGGTAGCCCTTTGGGTATTGCTCCAAGGGTTCCAATTATAATTGAGACAACACACGATTTCTTTATTATTATACCATTGTATCACAGCGGTCAGTTGTTTCGCCGGATTTGGCATTGGTTACTAGTCAGGCCCCATCCAGGGGCCTAGGACGTCGTAACGTATTTTTGTCGTTTTGTTGGCTGGTCCACTTGTAGCCCACTTGTCGACGGATGTCCAGGGACCCCAACATCCGCCACGGCCCTTGTTAACCCGCGCGACGACCGATGCGGTATGGAATTCTTATTTGTTTTTTTCACCATATTGTATGGGTTGGCGGGGTTTTTTTTACGGGACCAGATGCCAACCTGACCCCAACCCTCCTCCTTTCTCATCCGGGCTTGGGACCGGCAACGGCGGAGTTTTTATTATTATTATTATTATTATTATTATTATTATTATTATTTAGTTTTATTCCTTCCACATTTTGTTTGTATTTTCTATAAGCCGCCTAGAGTCGCCGTGAGTGAGTAGGCGGCTATAATCAATTTCCCCAAAATAAATACACATAAATAAATAAGCAAGCTCCCCAGTTTCAAGTTTCAAGTTTATTAGAATTTGTATGCTGCCCACTCCCATAGGGACTCTGGGCGGCTCACAACAGACAAGAAACATTTAAAATGTAAAAAATAGAAATAAAAAATAAAAATACAGTATTAAAATTCACATCACCCATTCCATCTAGCTGGGAAGGTAGGGGCGGGGGCACGCCTTGATACATGCATGTGGTACACGCCCATGTGGACACACACACACACACACGTGTATAGGAGATACGGCTTAATTGCTGGCGCATCATGTATTCTGGCACAAGGCTGCCTGTGGGCGAGACAGCTTTTTTTCCTTCCTGTGTTTTTGTAATTGGCAGCCTGGGATTCCTGCAGGGGTCTTTTTCTCCCCCCCCCCTCTCCCATCTCTACTGGGTGGCAATAAAAGCACGGCAGCTTGCGCACCAGCACATGACGACACAACCAGATGTGCAGAATAGTGAAAATTTGGCCTTGGCAGCCTCTTCTACTGTCTTTGCGCTTTTGCTAATTACGCAGCTCTGAGCCATGAGCTTCATCCGTGCTTTGGAAAGGGAAGCGAGAAATTCTTATGGCGGTATGAAGATGGACTGCTTTGGGAGATGGGTGCTCCATCTGACATGGCTGCCAGCTGGCGCGAAGCCCCAGAGAATCGGACTGCAGGTACTCCTCATTTAGCGACGGCCTCATCTAGAGGTTGTCACCTGTCTAATCGGCCATTCAGGCTCTCAACCCACCAAGACCAGAGGGACATCTTTGTACGCTGAACACCAAATAAGGGAACATTTTAGGACAAGGCTCTTAAAGCATTCTCTGGCGGTGCAAAAATTTTTTTGGGGGGGTATAATATGGAGAGAAGATGAAGGGAACAAAAGAGAAGGAAGGAAGGAGATGGAGAGAGTGGAGGTAAGGGAGGGAGGGAGGAAGGGAAGAAAGGAAGGAGAAGGGGAGAAAAAGGAAGAGAGACAGAGAGAGAGGGAGGGAGGGAGACAGAAAGAGATGAAGGAAGGGAGGAAGAAGGGGAAGAAAGGAATGGTGATTGAGAGGGAGGGAGGGAGGGAGGGAGGGAGACAGAGAGAGATGAAGGAAGGGAGGGAGGAAGAAGGAGAAGAAAGGAACGGTGACCGAGAGAGAGGGAGGGTGGCAGAGATGAAGGAAGGAAGGAAAGGAAGGAGACAGAGAGGAAGGAAGGAAAGAAGGAAGGAAGGAAGGAAGGAAGGGGGGAAGAAAGGAAAGGAGTCAGAGAGATGAAGAGAGGGAGGAAGGAAGGGGAGGGTAAGAAAGGAAGGGAGTCTGAGAGATGAAAGAAGGAAGGAAGGAAGGAAGGAAGGAAGGAAGGAAGGGAAGAAAGGGTGACCAAGAGAGAGGGAGGAAGGGAGAAAGAGAAAAAAGGAGACAGGAAGGAAGGAAGGAAAGAAGAAAGAGAAGAGGAAGAAAGGAAGGGAATCAGAGAGATGAAGGAAGGAAGGAAGGAGTGCTGTCAGCAGCAGAGCGAAAGAAAGAAAGCATATTTTGCATTCTCCAATAAAGAAACTGTCAAGTCAGAGAATATGGAATCAATTAGTAAAGCCAGCGAAATCCTTGCAAAACAGTAATTACTCATGTCAGTAGATTCCACCGCAATTAGGCTGAGCAGGAAGCAAGTTCTCCGGGACACAAAGCCAGGATTTAAGGGGCAGGAAGGGGGAAAAAGATAGTGTGCCCTGCATTGCTCTGCTCCGTTGGTGCCAAAGCCACAATTTTTCTCCTCCAAGAAACCTGGATGAGTGATTTTACGATGAATGAAGCCGGCCCCCTGAGATCCAATCTATGGAAATAAACTTCGTTCTTAAGTCTGGGGGCAACGTGTAAATTGAGAAACTGGGCTTAGTTAAAGTCACCGCCACAAAATCCCTTCCAGCTTAATCCTACTTCCTGCAAAGTTTTTTTTTTTAACCACCTTGTTCTGTTCATTTAACGCCTGGCCCTTTCTTATCTCAAATTTCTTTAATTGCCAATCAACAAGAATTGAGTTGAGACTCTGGAAAAAGTGCAGAGAAGAGCAACCAGGATGATGAGGGGACCGGAGGCTAAAACATACGAAGAACGGTTGTAGGAACTGGGCCTGGCTAGTCTAGTGAAGAGAAAGACCAGGGGAGACAGGATAGCAGCCTTCCAATATCTCAGGGGCTGCCACCAAGAGGAAGGGGGTCAAGCTATTTTCCAAAGCCAGCCCCCCCCCCAAAGGCCAGACAAGAAATAATAATGGATGGAAACTGAACCAGGAGAGATTCAACCTGGAATTAAGGATCAGTTTTCTGACAGTGAGAACAATCAAGCAATGGAACAGAAGTTGCCTTCGGAAGTTATGGGAGCTTCATCACTGGAGGCTTTCAAGAAGAGATTGAACTGCCATCTGTCAGGAATGGTGTAGGGTCTCCTGCTTGAGTGGGGGGTTGGACTAGATGACCTATAAGGTCCCTTCCGACTCTGTTAATCCGTTAAAGTATAGTTGGTTGAAGCCGAAGGAAACGTGGATCGTTAGGTTGAATCCTTACAGATGGAGCCTCCACAATCAAAAGCAGCCTATCTGATAGAGAGAAAATCCCTGGGAAGGGCAGGGGGTGGGGGAAGGGAACCCTTTTATTTTCCAGCCTGCGCAACCACCTGGGAGGAAATAGAGCCTGAATTCAGCATGTCTTAATTATATATTTGGATAAAAGTTTTGCAGAAGGAGCCTCCCTGTTGAGAAGCAGTCTACCTCGGCATAAAGCTTCTCCCTTCTGGTAGGCAAGCAGGAGACCCTGCACTATTCCTGACAGATGGCCGTCCAGTCTCTTCTTGAAAGCCTCTATAAATCTGTAATTTGATCATCTTGAAATCCAACTCAGATAAAAACCTCCAAAGCAACCAGTGCTAAATTCTAAAGAAAATAATTGAAGAAGCAATCTTTAAAAAGCGACCTGCCTGCGCTAAATTCAGAAGAAAACAACAATTCTTTCAAGAACTAACTTTGGGGAAAATTGCCCTTCCTATGACCTTAACAACTCTTGTTTTTTAAAAGATGGCTATGAAAAAAAAAAGGAAAATAATAAAAGACACCATTAAGTTAAGGAATGAAAATCCCGCTGAATAAATGGAACCACCATATACACAGGCAGGCTACCTGACCAACCCAATCCTCATTTGGAACCGTTTCATTTAGCTTTTAAGCCTTCTGGGGGACTCTGAAGGCCATCTATCCCACCCCCCACCCCCGAATATAGCATTTTTACCACTGCAGCTCTACAACTTAGGGTGCTGCCTGAACCAGGGTCAGCAGGAACCCACAGGAAGGAAGATCTTGGGGGGGGGGAGGGGGGCAGCCTATGGGGAGCCATGTCACACCATTCCCCAGGAACTGCCTACTCACAAAAAGACCACAAGCTGGTGGTTGGGGGACGAAGGCAGTGAGCCAAGTTGCAGACACACAATGAATGAGCAGCTGATTAGGGTTTTGGCAGCAAAGGATTTAAAAATAGAAGAAGCAAACAGCTGTAATTAATTAGCTGGATTGGCGGGGGGGGGGGGGGGAACTGTCCGAAAACAAGCAAGCCAGAAAAGGGGAGGGGGGGAAAACCTGTTGTTGCGTTGTTGTTGTTTTTTCGTTGCAGATTCCTGACTAGTTTGAAATGCTTGCACCTCGGCGTGGATGCCCGCTGAAACTGGCAGGGTTGCGGCAGGCAAATCAGAGGAATGCCTGTCACACAGAGCCGTTTCGAGAGGAAGCGTGCGCTCACTCTGGAGGCATGCGGGAAAAGACACAGAGGGAACCTGTCTAGATTATATGGATATAATTTGCAAATGTGCAAACGGCAGCCGGCATAAAATGTGGATTTCTGAACCTTGGAAGGGAAGTGGGGAGGAAAGAAGAAAAGAAGGAAAGAAAGAAAGGCAGGCAGGCAGGAATGGAGAGATAAGAGGAAGGAGGGAGAGAGGGAAGGAAGAAATGGATGAAAGGAGGGAAGAAGGGATAGGGGAAGGTAATGGAAGGGAGGGAGGGAAGGAGGAAGGGATATGAGAAAGGAAAGGATGAGATAAAGGAACAAAAGGAGGGAGGGAGGGAAGAAAGAAAGAAGGAGAGATGAGAGAAAGGAGGGAGGGAGAGAAGGGATGGCGAAGGTAATGGGAGGGAGGGATATGAGAAAGGAAGGGACGAAGGGAAGGAACAAAAGGAGGGAGGAAAGGAAGGAAGGAAGGGAGAGATGAGAGGGAGGGAGGAAAGAAAGGAAGAAAATAATGGAGAGATAAGAGGAAGGAGGGAGGGAGGAAAGAAAGAAAGAAATGGAGAGATGAGAGGAAGAAGGAAGAGAAGGAAGGGATGGGGAAGGTAATGGGAGGGAGGGATATGAGAAAGGAAGGGATGAGGGAAAGGAACAAAAGGACAGAGGGAGGAAAGAAAGGAAGGGAGAGATGAGAGGAAGGAGGGAAGAAAGGAATGGAGAGATGAGAGGAAGGAGGGAGGGAGGGAGAGAGGGAGGAAAGAAAGCAAGAAATGGAGAGAGGAGAGGAAGGAGGAAGGGAGGGACGGAAGGGATGGGGAAGGTAATGGGAGAGAGGGAGGGAGAAAGGAAGGAAGAGATATGAGAAAGAAAGGGATGAGAGAAAGGAACAAAAGGAGGGAGGGATGGGGAAAGGTAATAGGAGGGAGGGAGGAAGAGAAATGAGATAGGAAGGGATGAGAGAAAGGAGGGATAAGACAAAGGGAGGAAAGGCAGGAGGGAGGGAGGAAAAAGACTAAAGAAGTAAGGAGAGAAAGAATAATAAAGAGGAGGGAGGGTAGGGATGAGAGATAAGAGAATGAAAGAAAAAGGGAGGAAGAGAATAAAACAAAAGTAAGAGAGCAGGAGGGAGGAGAGAGGGAAGGAAGGAAGGAGAAAGGGACAAATGAAGAAAGGAAAGGAAGAAAATATAGAGGAGGGAGGAGAGAAAAAAGAATGAAGGGAAAAGAAAGGAATGGAGGGGGGAATAAAAGAAAAAGCAAGGAGGAGGGAGGGAGGGAGGAAGGAAGGAAATAATGGAAACAAAATATTTGGCCTACCCTCCCTATTTTATCCTGTCCAGACTTCTTTCTAGGTCGCAGACTCTCAAGACAGGCGGGGGCCGATCTGTGTATCTCTCAACCTTGCAATAAACTACAATGCCCATTATTCCTTGCCAATGCCCATGCTGGCTTGGCTGTGAGAGATGGGTTCAAGAACACCCAACCACTCAGAGCGGAAAGGCTGATGTTTTGCTGAGGTCAACGTTTACTTTCATTCTGGAGAGGGAAGCAGGGTGGAGGGAGTGGGTTTAGTTTTGGGGTGGTGTGTGCTTAATTCTCAGGTCCCAGACTGAAGGTTGGACCAGGAAATTGGGGGGGAGGGTGAACCCCTGTTTCTTTAAACCATTCACATGGAGATGCCCTGTTATCGCCAGCAGCTGGACTGAATCAAAGGAGGGTTGAGGACGTTTGGGGGCTAGCTTGGAAAGAAAATTAAGCCTTTTGAGACATTGCATTTGGGTCTCCAGAGACAGCCGCAGAAATAAAGGGGGTCAGTTGGAGGACTTGAACCCAAGGCCCTTCCTTCGCCAATCCAGCCTGTCTCCAGGGGCTGAACCAAGAGCGGCCTTGGCTACTGTTCTGACCGAGGCTTCCCAAGAGCATGAAACAAACTCATGGCAAAAAAAACCTTTTATTAATTGACTGTGAATTCTGCTCATTCACATCCAGCAAAGTCTTTTCGAGGGAGGATTTACAGTCACAGACCTTCTCTGGCTTGAAGAGCTGCCAGGTTGAGATCTGCAGAACTTGGCCAGGAGTCTCAGAGAATCACGAACCAATTCAGCGAACTACAGTAATTGCCTCCTGCAAACTCCACTCCCCTTTTGCTCCTCTTTTATTCCCTATGGAAGGGGCCATTCATCATCCATCTGTGGCCTTACTCCCAAGCCGAGCCCTGTTCTTTAGCTGTTCCCTTCGTCTGGCAATTCTGCGCATGCGCACACTGGGAACAGGCTCCAGCTGTTCCTCTGCCTCACTGATGTCTGACTCTGAAGGCAGCTGATAACTGGCATACGGCTGTGGCCTCATCTCTGCCTCCGACACAGAGCCCTCATCAGAGCCTTCCCCAGACTCCAGGACTGGCCCATCTTCCTCCCCAACCCCCTCACTGTCCGAATCTGCTGCCAGCTCTGCTGGCTGCTGGTGGGCCACAACAGCTACATTTGATGAGAGAGAGAGAGAAAGAGAGAGATAGAGAGAGAGAGACAGAGGGCGAGGTTGCCTTTCCGCTTCTTCCTGTCCTGCAAAGTGGCCGAGGAAGCCATAAATGAAAAGATTTATTCCTTTCATTAAAAGCTCCTTCAATTTCCCTCCGTTCCACCTCCACCCCCCCCTCCGTTTGCAAACCCCATTGTGGGAATATATTTTATGTGCATAATTATGCTCAGAACCCAGAAGGGAAGCGATGGGAAGCCATTTGGGAAAAAAAAAAGTTGGAACAGGATAGGAGCCTGAGAATGGAGGTCGAGCCCACTTATATATAGGGGAAGCAAAATCAATGCTTCCTTCAGACCCCCACCCCCACCCCATCCTCAATTTGCTGGAGGACTGGAGGACCTAAACGTTTCTCTGGGTCTTCTGCAAAAGACAGACTTTTTTTGCTGTACAGATCTGCCTCGACTTACGACCAGAGGTGGTATTCAGCTGGTTTGGACTGGTTCGGGCAAACCAGTAATCTGCCTCCCCATCCCGGCTCTGTGCTGTCTTCTTTAGCCACATTTTCTAAGCTGCGTGCATGCCGTGCAGGAGAGCAAACCGCATGCATGGAAGGCAGGTACGGGGTGAACCGGTGATAAACTTATGTGAAACCCGCCTCTGCTTACAACCTTCCATTTAGCGGCTATTCAAAGTTACGATGGTGCTGGGGGAAAAGCAACGTACCACCAGTCCTTGCATTTATGACATCCCCGGGGTCAATTCACCCTTAAAATTGGGGAGTTTGGCATCTGACGGGCTTTTTATGACGGTGGCGGTGAGTTGGGAATCGGGCGAGCTCCATTTGCAACCTGGAACAAGTTGGGAGCGTAATGAAGGAGTCCTCCCAACGACAGCACGCTCCACTTAACGACTGCAGCAGAAAGGACACCATATTGGGTGTGACTTGCTTAATGACTGCATATAAAGGTAATAAAATGAATGAAACGAATTGCTTAGCCATGGAATTTCTGGCCCCCTTTGTAGTCATACAGGACTACCTGTGAGCTGCAGCTCTCTCTCAAACCCCCCTGCCCCCCCCCCCCCGTTCTTGAAAGGCTGCCCCAAAGAGGAGGGGGGTGTCAATTGATTTCCCAAAGCACTTGAAGGCAGGAGAAGAAACAATGGATGGAAACTAATCAAGGAGAGAAGCAACCTGGAATTAAGGAGAAACTTCCTAACAGTGAGGACAATTCATCAGTGGAACAGAAGTTGCCTCCAGAAGTTGTGGATGCTTTGATCACTGGAGGCTTTTAAGAAGAGGCTGGACAGTCACTTGTCTTGAAATGGTATGGGGTCTCCTGCTTGAGCGGGGGGGGGAGGGGGGCTGGACTAGAAGACCTCCAAGGTCCCTTCCAGCTCTATTTGGATGGATTGATCTGAGAGCGCCAGGTCCCAAACAGAGGCTCCCCTGGAAGGGGGAGACCCCTTCAGAAGACCCGCTCCTGCTGCCTGGCACTCGCTACCCGGATCCCCCTCCCCTGCCAGCCCACTCTTCGGCAGGCTGTCGCCTTGGCAGCTGCAGCGCTGGGACCTTCCTCTTGCTCAAAATGCATTAATTTGTAAATATCTTCATTTATATGTAAATGTGGACTCCTTATCCCCCACGTCTTTCTTTCTCTCTCTCTCTCTCCAATCAAGCGACGGCAGGAGCTGCGTTTGTCGACAACCCGGGGGGCCTCACTGGGCCACGATGAGTTGTGGTCCTTTCTGCCGAGTTCTCCTTTCCCACCCTCCACTCCATTTCTGCCCTTTTCTCTCCCCTAACCCTGGGTTGCAGCCCACCAGCAGAGCTGGCAGCAGACTCAGACAGTGAGGAGGTTGGGGAGGAAGATGGGCCAGTCCTGGAGTCTGGGGAAGGCTCTGACAAGGGCTCTGTGTCATAGCCAGAGAGGGGGACAGAGCCGTCTGACAGTTATCAGCTGCCTTCGGAGTCAAATATCAGTGAGGCAGAAGAACAGCTGGAGCCTGTTCCCAGTGTGTGCATGCACAGAGTTGCCAGACAAAGGGAACAGCTAAGGAACAGGGGTCGACTTGGGATGGTGAATGGCCCCTCCCAGAGGAAATAAAAGAGGAGCGACAGGGGAATGGAGTTTGCAGGAGACAATACGTTCGCTTAATTGGGAATAAAGAGGAGCGAAAGGGAAAGGGAGTTTACAGGAGACAATGAGTTCAATTCATTCGGGTGAAGATCTCTTCCTGACTGCTTGCCAAGTAATTGCTGTTAAAGCGTGGCGTTTGGAAGATATCGGCCTGGCAGCTCTCCAAGCCTGATCAAGATCTGCAGTTGTGAAATCTCTTGAAGGACCGTTGGTCGGGACTTTGCTGGAGAGGAATTCCCTTTGAACTAAATAAAAGGGGTTTTATCGGGATGAGGAGTCGGCTTCATGATCTTGGGAAGCCTAGGTCAGAACAACATGGTTTTCCCGCCGTGCATTAATTCCTATTTCCTACGTTTCTGTGCATTAATTCTTATTTCCTACGTTTCTTTCCCATTCTGAACAACGGAGAGCTTCCTGTCCCTTCTGCTCAGAACGTGGCCGGTTGCAACACAATCCCCTCTATCCCACACTGGGCATGTTGTCAGCAACCCCAATCACAACTGCCCAGAAAAAGTGATGCCCCAAAGATGTGTGCCAGAGCTCAAGGTGGCATAGAAAGTACTCCCTGATTTACGACCGTAATAGGGATTTCCCATTAATGGGTAATAATCCTCAACTTACGACTAACAAGGGAGCCCAAAATTTCCGTGGTTAAACGAGGAAGTTGTTAAATGAGTTTCACCCCGTTTTACAACCTTCCTTGCCAACGTGGTTAAGGGAATCACGGCAATTGTTAAGTTAGTGACATGAAACTGGTTTCTCTATTGACTTTAGGAACCACATTGAAACCGTCATAAATATGAACCAGTTGTCAAGCACCTGAATTTTGGTGATGGGACCATGGGGATGCTGCTATGGTTGTCGGTGTGAAGAATGGCCATATGTCATTTTTTTCAGTGACGTGGTAACTTTGAACGGTCACTAAATGAATTGTTGTAAGTTGAGGACTACCTATACGGTCGAAAATCATGACAGGTGTAGAACGGGTCACCCATATGAGCCGAAACAATTCTACTATTGGTTTTACAGCAGTTGTAGAGCGAATTTCATGGTTGTGAAGTCCTCACTTACGACTGGCATCGTGGATGGCAACAGCCGTAAACGGTCCTCATTAACCAGACCCAACTGAGATTATTGATTTAATTCAGATTCTCCAAGCAATCCCAAAAGTGCTTTCTTAGCAAGAGGCCACTGGACTTTCTGGGGTTTTTTTTCTTTGAAGAAGTTTTGCTTCTCACCCAAGAAGCCTCTTCAAGGGGAAGGGTAAAGGGGAGGAAGGGGAAGGAGAGAAGGGAAAGGAGAGGAGGAAGGAAGGAAGGAAGGAGAGAAGAAAGAGAAGAAAGGGGGGTAGGAAGGAGGGAGGGAAGCAAGGAGGGAAGGAAGGAGGGAAGCAAGGAGAGAAGAAAGGAGGGAAGGAAGGAGGGAAGGAAGGAGAGAAGGAGAGAAGAAAGGAGGGAAGGAAGGAGGGAATGTAGGCGAGAAGGAAGGGGGGAAGGAAGGAGGAAAGGAAGGGGGTAAGGAAGGAGAGAAGGAGAAAAGAAAGGAGGGAAGGAAGGAAGGAGGGAAGGAAGGAGGGAAGGAGAGAAGGAGGGAAGGGGAAGGAGGGAGGGAAGGGGTGTAGGAGAGTAGAAACGAGGGAAGGAAAGAGGGAGGGAGGGAAGAAGAAGTAGGACCGTTGTAAGATAAGATGGATCTATGGGATGTTAAAAAAGCAATCTTCAAGTATATTGTCAACAGTAGGGAAAAATTGTTATTAATACATATTATTAATAACAGTTATGAGATCATATAATTGTGAATGTATATATGAAATTGATAAAATAAAAATAAAATAAAAAATAAAAAGAAGCCTCTTCAGCTCTGGATGGTGGGGGATGGAAAGATCGATACTCCTTACAGACGCCTGGTCATTTGCATCCTTTCTGAGAGCCATTGAGGCCACTTGGAGGTTTATCTGTGACCTCAGGTTCACCTGAGGGTGGCCAATAGGCGTGGAGCAGGGGGTGAAATCCAGCAGGTTCTGGAGAACCGGTGGCGGAAACTTCGAGTAGTTCGGATCACTGACAAATTCCACCTCTGGCTGGCCCCAGGGTAGGGTGGGAATGGATTTCTTGCAGTGTCCCTTCCCCTGCCACGCCCACCAAGCCACGCCCACCCAGCCACACCACGTCCATCAAGCCACGTCCACAGAACCGGGAGTAAAAAGAAAAAAATTGAATTTCACCACTGATGTGGAGCCTTCTTGGCTGCTCTTTTGAAGACAGCAAAGTCCACATTTTGGACAGAGAGAGGACCACGGATTTGAAGGAAGATGGGTCAAAGAGGCCATCTATGTCCAAATTGAATAGCCCTCTCCCAACAGAGAGGGACAACATCCTTTATCTCCAGTTTACAACACAGTCCTTTCAGCAGGTCCATGAATGGCTCCGCACACAGTTTCACTGCTCGGGTGACCCTGAAGACACAGAGATAAACCTCCAAGTGGCCTCAACGACTCTCTAAAAGGACGCAAATCACCAGCTATCTGCAAGGAGTATCAATCCTTCCCTTCCCCGCCATCCAGTCAGAACTGAAGAAGCTTCTTGGATGAGAAACGAAATGTCTTCAAAGAAAAACCAGAAAGTCCAGCTGCCTCTTGAAAAAGACTGAGAATCTCCACAGACTTTCCTCCAACTCACTTCATTCCGTTCCTCGGCTAAACGTGGATTTTTTGATCCATTATAATTGGGTTTCCGTTGTTTAAATCAAATCAACTTGACCCTGGGGGGGGGCGGGGCAGGGCGGGGGAGAAAAAATGCTGGATTGAAGAAATGTGTGAGCTGGATATTCCACAGGTTGAACCTCTTATTCGTGTATCTCTGCGCAGCTACAATGTGCTGGATCTATTTTGAAGGAGGTGACTTGAGTTACCTCACTGTGGACTGGTAGACCAGGTCTTCTCTTTTACGGTAGTTCTCCATGTGTGACTGGTTGGTGGAGAACATGGCATCAAAGGTGAAGATTTTCTGTTTGATGGTCCCACCGTCTGTAACCTGCCAAGGGGAGAGACCAGAGAAGAGAAAAATTGAAATTTTGGAGCACTTCAGAAGATGTCTATCTTATCGGACATTAATACAATCGAGCGAGTCCAGAGATATTTACGAGAAGAGTCTTCCATTCCACTGCTCACAATAGAATCCCTTATGCCACCAGGGTTGAAATTTTGGCCTTAGACAACTTATTATCTGCTAGCATGTCCTACCTGTCAATGACTACTTCAGCTTCAACCACAACACACACACAATAGATACAAACTCAAGGTAAACCGCTCCAAACTCGATTGCAGAAAATACGACTTCCGCAACAAAGGGGTCAATGCCTGGAATGCTCTACCTGACCTCCCTTGTTACATCCCCAAAGCCCCAAAACCTTAACCTAAGACTGTCTACTGTCGACCTCACCCCATTCGTAAGAGGTCTGTAAGGGGGGCGTGCATAACCGCACCAGCGTGCCTACCGTCCCTGTCCTACTGTCCCCATTGATTCGTATCCATTTCATGTATCCATAATCTTGTACGTACTTATATCTATTATCTTATACATACTTGTCACAATAAATTAAATTAAAATAAATAAAAAATAAATGTTGAAGAACAGATTAGATGTGTGTGAGAGAGATATGTGAGAGATGATAGATAGATAGATGATAGATATAGATGATATAGATAGATAGATAGATAGATAGATAGATAGATAGATAGATAGATAGATAGGTATAGGTATAGGTATAGGTATAGGTATAGGTATAGGTATAGGTATAGGTATAGGTATAGGTATAGGTATAGGTATAGGTATAGGTATAGGTATAGGTATAGGTATAGGACAGGTAGATAGATAGAGCCATCTTTATTTCACTGAAGATCACCAGCTGAAATCACAATTTGATAACTGCTTCTCCAATGCAATAATACGGTGTTCAAACAAGTAGATTTGGCCAGGAGACAATTATGCAGCTTCCTTCGCAATTATACGCTGATTTGCCCAGACTCCCACTCGCAAACACTTAATTCTACTACCACTTTTCCCTGAAATAATTTTGAAATGTTTTTTTCACCTCTCGCCCCTTCATATTTCTCTTAACTCGTTCTTGCATCTGCTTCTTTGCAGCTAAGAAAGTAATGTTTAAAAATAAACTCATATGAAATGTGAATGGGAGGGGGGGAAAGATGATAGATAGATGATAGATAGATAGATAGATAGATAGATAGATAGATAGATAGATAGATATGGTAGATAGATAATGTTTGAGAAAAATGATGGATGATGGACAGACAGACAGAAACAGACAGACAGATTGATATCGGCAGATAGATATGTTTGAGAAAAATGATGGATATGGACGGATAGATAGATGGATAGAGATAGAATTAGATGTGTGTGTGAGAGAGAGATGTGAGAGATGATAGATAGATAGATAGATAGATAGATAGATAGATAGATAGATAGATGATAGATAGATAGATAGATAGATAGATAGATAGATAGATAGATAGATAGATAGATAGATTTGAGAAAAATGATGGATGGATGGATATATAGATAATTAGATGCATATGTGACAGAGATGAGATAGATGGATAGGAGAGAGAGAGATTTGAGAAAAATGATGGATGGATGGATATATAGATAATTAGATGCATATGTGACAGAGACAGAGATTTATTTATTTATTTATTAGACTTATATACCGCTTCATGGGGCTTTCAGCCCTCTCTAAGCGGTTTACAGATTATTTTTTTTTAGCAAATTGAGTCAGCAACTTGCCCCCACAGTCTGGGTCCTCATTTCACCCACCTCGGAAGGATGGAAGGCTGAGTCGACCTTGAGCCGGTGAGATTTGAACCGCTGAACTGCAGATCACAGTCAGCTGAAGTGGTCTGCAGTACTGCACCCTAACCACTGCGCCACCACGGCTCCTCCGAGATGAGATAGATGAAGATAGATAGATAGATGATAGATAGATAGATAGATAGATAGATGATAGATAGATAAATAGATAGATACATATATACATACATACGTAGGTAGGTAGATACATAGATAATGTGAAAGATAGATACAGACAGATGTCAGAGGAAGATGACAGACAGATGGACAAGTTGAATAGATGGGTAGATGGGTGGCTGGATGGAAGAAAACAGAGTTATCTTCTCCAATGAAATCAAAGAAAGACAGG
This sequence comes from Thamnophis elegans, assembly GCF_009769535.1. Lineage (NCBI taxonomy): Eukaryota > Metazoa > Chordata > Lepidosauria > Squamata > Natricidae > Thamnophis > Thamnophis elegans. The sequence continues at coordinate 9,372,235 of NC_045555.1, read as the reverse complement.
TAAGAGCATCCTAGGACAACAGAGGAGCTACCACATTGCTCTCCAGTAAACGGCTGGGCCAGACCCAACATGGCTGTTATTTTGCAAAACCTCAAAGCTTGTCCATCAGACTTCATACGGAGCTGGCCCGGAAGGGGTGGCCAGAAAAAAAGGACGGAGAGAAAGACAAAGATTCTTCAGACCGGGAGAATTCAAGAGCTCTGCCCTTTCCCTTCTGCCTCAGCTACTCTCAAGTTACACCTTGTTGTTTCCAAGATAATAGGTGACAAGGTGCGAACCTGCTAATGAAATAACATACCTGCCGGCAGTGTCAAAAATCTCTCTTCCAAGGGAAATGTGAAAAACGCAGAGGGTGGTAATAAGCTCCCCCCAAAGCAAATGTCGAGGGAATAAATAAATAAATATATGTGGGGAGATGGGGAGGGGTAAGGGACACGTGGAGGGCAGGCAAGGGGGCAGGAATTGGGGGAGTAGCAGAACAATTTGCCTTGCACTGTCACCAGCCCTTTTGATGAAGTGAACACAAAAGACCAAAGAGCTGACTCACTGCATTCACATAACACAAATAAACCATAGTTTCTTAAACATGGTTACCCCGCTAAAATCTCAATTAGCTGCGGGGGGGAGGGGGGCTCATGCTAAGCCATCATCTTTGAGATTTTTAAAGGATAATAAGAGATCGCTGAGTTTGGTTGTTTTCTTGCCAAAGTTTCATTGCCCAAACAGGATAACGTCCTCAGTAGCTACTTCTCACCAACTAGCACTGATAACGTTACCATGTTGGGTAATAAAACGTCCGTGAGAAAACAACCAAGCTCAGAGAGCACCAAGGAGCCCTCGTTTCAATTCTGAGCTACACATATTCCCTTTTATTGGTGAAGATAATAGCTGGGTTTCTTTTCCCCCCTTTTTTTGGCTGGGAAGGTACATAACCTTAATAGGAATCTATTGATTAAGCTAAGACATAGGATGTAGTGGCCCATGGTTTTGCTGATCATTGTTTGACATTGCACCAATCCCGCAAGCCACTTTGAGCACAGCTGCTGCGAACGGGCAAATAAACTGATGGAAATGCAGGTCGTCCTTGTTTAGCCGCCACAATCGGGACCTGTAGCCTGGTTGTTAAGCAAAGCAGCCACTAAAGGAAACCGCAGCTGTAATTATGATTGTACAGATTTGCAAAGGTCAACAGTGCAAGGACGGCTGTAAACCTTTCTCCCCTGTGTTGTTAACTGCAAACGGTCACTAAACAAGGCATTTGCTAAATGGGTACTTCCCATAGTCATTTCTACCCCGGTATTTTTCCCCCATTGGGTGAAAAAAAATAAGAACGTATTCCTTTTTCTTCTTCTTTTTCCCCAAATATAATTGTTTGCATCTGTTTCAGGGATGAGAGTCAGCCAGTGTGGACTGGTTTGGGCAAACTGGTAGCTCTGATAATCAGCTGGGTAGCGAACCGGTTCGCTCCGACAATCAGCTGGGTAGCAAACTGGTTCACTCAAACAATCAACTGGATGGCGAACCAGTTCGCTCCAACAATCAGCTGGATAGCGAAACGGTTCGCTCCAACAATCAGCTGGGTAGCAAGCCGGTTTGCTCCAACAATCAGCCAGGTAGCAAACTGGTTCATTCCAACAATCAGCTGGGTAGCGAGCTGGTTCGCTCTGACGATCAGCTGGGTAGCAAACCAGTTCGCTCCGACGATCAGGTGGGCTGGCCCACCTGCCCCTGTGCTTGATTTACCTATATCCTCTCAGCTGATTCACACGGCTGAGTGGATTGTCATACCTCAGCTGTGTTACTCCCCAGAAGCAACATAAGTTAAGTTTTGTTAAAACTGCGTACGCACGGCCCAGCACACAATCACCGAACCAGTTGTTAAACTGGCAGAATCCCACCACTTATGTCTATTATATTAAAAAAAGTGACACCCCCCCCCCCCACCAAAAATATATATTTCCCATTCATCCTTTCTGGTAACTGGTCGGGATGACCTCCGACCTCACTGTATGATTTATTTTCTTGGGCGAGAGCTGGGCAAACTTGAAACGGCACGTCAAGATGAAAGCTGAGCGGCCCTTCAGAAGCACTTCTGCAGACACCTCCGCGTGGCTCTGGTTTTTTAAAATGCACCCCGCGTTGTCCTAGATGAAATTTCATTCTGGGCTTCCTCCCTTTCCCCTCCATTTTATTACATGAGAACAGGGCTGTTGGAGAAAGTGGGGGGGGGGCAGCTGTCAGTAAAACTGTCTCTGCGAATTTATTTGCCTAAGCCAAGGTTTTATTACAAAGAAAATACACACTCTCCGGGCTACACAAGGGGGGGAAAAAAGACACACAGAGACAGAGAATTATCTGGGTTGTAAATCACACAGACTTTGGGAGAGGAACACACACTGGAAGTTTTCAAGGGCACAACCAATCGTTCAGGGATCGCACAGTTGATTTGTGGCTGCTGCTACTATTATTATTATTATTATTATTATTATTATTATTATTATCATCTCTTTTGTTCATTAAACATGAAACTGAACATTTAAAGATGTGTCACAAATAGCATTGACTGGTACTAATGGTTGATATGGGTTGCTGTCGGAGTCTTAGGTATCAACCAAGTACCTTCTTAAAATATACGATATTATTATTATAATCTTTTATTCATTAAACATGAAACTCAGTCAACTGAACATTTAAAAATGTATCACAAATATCATTCACTGGCTCTGATGGTTGACATGGGTTGCTGCCAGCATCCTAGGAATCGATCAAGTATCTTATTGTATGTTATTCCGAGCAGCACAGGTTTTTTTGCAGTTCTGCTGGTGTTATTGCAGGAAGCTGCAATTCCTTGATGTGTTTTGTAAAATTCTTGGACATGAAATAATAATAATAATAATAATAATAATAATAATAATAATAATAATCCAGACATCACACTGGTTGAGAAACATAAGGTCACAATCATAGACATCGCAATACCAGGTGATAGCAGGGTCGCCGAGAAGGAACATGAAAAAATCGCAAAATACCAGGACTTAAAAATCGAAATTAAACGACTATGGCACAAACCAGCAGTGGTAATTCCAGTGGTAATTGGCACACTGGGTGCTATTCCAAAAGCACTGGAATTACATTTAAAACAGTTAAAAATTGACAAAATCACCATCAGTCAAATGCAAAAAGCTGCACTGCTTGGATCTGCACGCATATTACGAAAATACGTTACGACGTCCTAGGCCCCTGGATGGGGCCTGACTAGTAACCAATGCCAAATCCGGCGAAACAACTGGCCGCTGTGATACAATTGTATAATAATAATAATAATAATTTTTAAAACAGTTAAAAATTGACAAAATCACCATCAGTCAAATGCAAAAGCCGCACTGCTTGGATCTGCACGCATATTACGAAAATACGTTACGACGTCCTAGGCCCCTGGGTGGGGCCCGACCAGTAACCAATGCCAAATCCAGCGAAACAACTGGCTGCTGTGATACAATTGTATAATAATAATAATAATAATAATTAAAACAGTTAAAATTGACAAAATCACCATCAGTCAAATGCAAAAAGCCGCACTGCTTGGATCTGCACGCATATTACGAAAATACGTTACGACGTCCTAGGCCCCTGGGTGGGGCCCGACCAGTAACCAATGCCAAATCCAGCGAAACAACTGGCTGCTGTGATACAATTGTATAATAATAATAATAATAATAATTAAAACAGTTAAAATTGACAAAATCACCATCAGTCAAATGCAAAAAGCCGCACTGCTTGGATCTGCACGCATATTACGAAAATACGTTACGACGTCCTAGGCCCCTGGGTGGGGCCCGACTAGTAACCAATGCCAAATCCGGCGAAACAACTGGCCGCTGTGATACAATTGTACAATAATAATAATTATTATTTCTTTTATTCATTAAACATGAAGCTCAGTCAACTGAACATTCTAAAATTCTAAAATTCTCTGAAACAAATCTAACGACCAATCAAACGAATTGTTTCCTGCAAAAAACACCCCACTCCCCTTTCGCTCTTCTTTTATTTCCTTTGGGAGGGGCCAATCGCCTTCCACCTGTGACTTTACTCCCAAGTCAACACTGTTCTTTTCGTCTGTGCACACTGGGAACAGGCTCCAGCTGTTCCTCTGCCTCACTGCTGTCTAGCTCCGAAGGTACCTGATCACTGCCAGACGGCCTTGGCCCCATCTCTGACTCAGAGCCCTCGTCCGAGCCTTCCCCAGCCTCCAGGAATGGCCCATGCTCCTCCCCAACCTCCTCACTGTCTGACTTTGCTGCCAGTTGTGTTGGCTGCTGGCGGGCCACAACAATTGCTACTTAATCATGGCTGATCCCATTGTGGACTTCTCCCAGGGATTGGGGAGATGAAGATGAAGGCGACCTTCCCATTTCAGTGGTCATCCATTGGCAGGGTAACACAAGAGACATTCAATAGACCTGAAATTGATGTTCTCATCAACCAAAAGATGTACCTCAACACCTGAAGGACCCTGAATCAAAGAAGGTTCTCCTGGAAGAATCCATAACTTTAAAATGGTTGGTTGAGGAGGGATGGACAATTGGTGTGAAATCCACTTCAAGTTGCTGGTTTCCAATGAGCACCAACTACAAGGATATTTAAATGTAGAAAATAAACTTAAGAGAAGGTGTTATCTACCCATCTTTAGAAACAGAAAGGAGGATGGTGGTTTATATATCATATGGAGGTGTGATGGATGCACAGCTAGATGGAAGACAGAAGCAGTGTAGCATAGTGGATACAATACTGGAATACAACAGGATTCTGGAATTTTCTTTCGGCCAGATCTCTCTCAGATCTAACCCGAGATGTTGAAGAACATCTACTTAACTGACCTGCACTGGGCCAACATGGCAAATGAAGGTCCATAACAATAAAAGAGGCTCTTGATGTGGATGAAGGAGGAGAGTGCAAAAGTTGGCTTGAAACTCAACACTAAGAAAATAAGACCATGGCATCCGGCCCTCTCAATTCCTGACAAATAGATGGGGAAGAAATGGAGGTAGTGACAGATTTTATTTTCCTGGGCTCCAAGATCACCGCAGATGGGGATTGCAGCCAAGAAATGAAAAGACGCTTGCTCCTTGGGAGAAAAGCGATGCCAATCTACAGCATCCTAAAAAGCAGAGACATCACTCTGCCAACACAAGTGGGCATAGTCAAGGTGATGGTTTTCCCAGTTGCAATGTATGGCTGTGAAAGTTGGACCATAAGAAAGGCTGAGCGCCAAAGAATGGAGGCCCTTGAACTCTGGTGCTGGAGAAGAAGACTCCTGTGAGCCCCTTGGACTGCAAGGCGATCCAACCAGTCAGTCCTAGAGGAGATCAACCCTGACTGCTCTTTAGAAGGCCAGATCCTGAAGAGGAAACTCAAGGCCATCTGATGAGAAGAAGGAAGAAGGACTCCCTGGAGAAGAGTCTCATGCTGGGAAAGATTGAGGGCAAAAGAAGAAGGGGGCGGCAGAGAAGAAGGTGGCTGGATAGAGTCACCGAAGCAGTAGGCATGAGCTTCAATGGACTCCAGAGGATGGTAAATGACAGGAAGGCCTGGAGGAATGTTGTCCATGGAGTCGCGATGGATCGGACACAACTTCACAACTAACAACAACAATAAAAGAAGAGGTTTTCATCCCAGGTGGATCAACACAATCTGATGATGATGATAATAACAAAAAGAAATAAAAGGTAGAACTGAATGCAACTCAAATCCTGGCCTAGCTGGAAGTCACCAGACGTTAGCTAAGGCTCCTCTGGGGCCTATAAATTAAGATGCATCAAAGTCTCTGACCTGGTTGAGGTAAATGAAAATCAATTCCACCTCCAACTTGGCTCCTCCTGACAACTCAAGCAATTTAGGTCGACCTGTGACAAGATAGGGGCTTCTGGGTTTTATCCCCTTCGGCTTTCCGATGCTTCCCAGTCATAGTTGGAGAAACAAATTACAACAAGGCCTCTTAGAAACATCTCCGCACAGCTGGAGGACGGGAGGGCGATTTCCACCCAGCTGGCACAAACAAAACAGATCAAAACTCCTTTTTCCCCAGCAGTTTCCCAGGGGTTTCTCCTCCACCCCCACCCCCCTCAATGTTCTCCAAAACCACTTACAGACTGAAGATAGGTATAATAAACTTGATATCCCACTTAAAGTCCAATCCTTCCAGCACCAAAAACAGGAGTAATAACAGCCAGCAAATGAAAGATACAAACACTGGCCGGTTTTCTTCCAAGAGTTTTAACCTGTTCAAGAAAATTCTCCTCGGGAAGTTTGGCAAGATTGATGAAAGTCCTCTAGAAATGGGACAGATTATAGGTGGTTGATTTATGTATTGGAGTTCTACGCCCCCAAATCGATGGAAGACCCCTTGACAGCTTGCATAAATCAATCACTAGAACATCCAGGCAAAAAAAAAATGACAGAGATACAACTTCCACATTACCGAGCACAGATAATAAAATGCGCACAAGCAGGAACATTAACAATACAATGTCGGTGTCTGGGCTTCGACCTCAGTGGGAAGAGCGTGAGAGATGAGCCAAAGAAGAGGTCAAACTGATGGATAAAGTTGCCAAGCTCTCTTTAGTTTAACCGCAGAATGCAAAGTTCATGCGCGTTATGGATTCTCTAGGTTCATAGAAAATTAATAATGATGTTTTGCTGTATTTCAAGGCAGGATATGTCTAAAGGCCAAAAAAACTAGGGATGATTACAGATTAACAAGAGTTGGAAGGGACCTTGTAGGTCATCTAATCCAACCCTCTGCTCAAGCAAGAGACCCTACACTGTTTCTGACAGATGGCAGTCCGGTCTCTTCTTGGAAGCCTCAAGTGATGAAGCTCCCACAACTTTTGAAGCAACTTCTGTTCCATGGGATGATTGCGCTCACTGTCTATCCTTATTTCCAGGTTGAATCTCTCCTTCTTCAGTTTCCATCCATTATTCCTTGTCTGGACTTCGGGTGCTTTGGGAAATAGTTTGACCCCTCTCCTCTCTGTGGCAGCCCCTCAAATATTGGAAGGCTGCAATCATATCTCCCCTGGTCCTTCTCTTCACTAGACTAGCCATGCCCAGTTCCTGCAACCGTTCATCGTATGCAGGGGTGGGTTTCTCGCCCTGTTCCAACCGGTTCGGTTGAAACGGGGCCGGCGGCGTCCTCGTGCACGCGCGCAGTGCACGCATGCGTACTAGCGCCTGTGCGATGCTCCAGCTGCTCCTGGAGGATCGCGCAGGCGCTGTATGCGTTCTGCGCATGCGTGGCAGCGCAGAACGCATCAAAACCGGGTAAGAAATGCGGGCGGGCGGGTGGATCCTTCGGCGTTCCCGGAAGTTACTTACTTCCGGGTTCGCCGACCAATCGGTTCGCGGGGACCGCCGCAAACCGCCTAAAACCCACCCCTGATCGTATGTTAATCCTCCAGTCCCCTCATCATCCTGGTTGCTCTTCTCTGCACTCTTTCTAGAGTCTCAATATTTTTTTTAATGGTGTGGTGACCAAAACTGGATGCAATATCCAAGGTGTGGCCTTACTAAGGCTTTATAGAGGGATATTAGTACCTCACTTGATCCTGATTGCATCCTTCTGTTAATGCAATTTAGGATTGCATTGGCTTAACAGGAATGGAGAGAAATAATGGCCCTAACCCCTGACTGTCCTCCTCCCCGTTAAAAGATCCATATCTTGCGTGTATGGTGTCCAATTTTCCTTCTCTAGCTTTCCCTCAACCACATTAAGAGGACAAAGCAGAGTTTTACCCTGAAGAAGATATAAAAGGACCATGATAAAAGCTTTCAGATATTAGGGGACTGGAGGCTAAAACATATGAAGAACGGTTGCAGGAACTGGGTATGTCTATTTTAATGAAAAGAAGGACTAGGGGAGACATGATAACAGTCTTCCAATATCTCACGGGCTGCCCCAAAGAAGAGAGAGTCAAGCTATTCTCCAAAGCACCTGAGGGCAGGACGAGAAGCAATGGTGGGACAGATCAGCATAGTGTCAGGCCTGCAATTATATTCTTTTTAGAATTTTGGCCTGCCACACTTTCTCTTATTTCATTATGCTGTTTCTTTAGTATAGGTGATGGGAGGGGGGAATAGACAGGAGTGAGATTGTGGAATGTATTGTTTTCATTCTTTACTAGAAGCCAAGGTCATCCTTTGTCTCCGCACCAGTACACCTGACCGGAAGAAGCTAGGTGTGGATGCCAGCGTGGAAGAAGAAGATTGTACCATGTGATGGATTGAGGGTGTGGGGATAAGATCATGAACTTTTAATTGGGTGGAATTCTGATGTCATTTCCAGTATTGGGATTCCATAGCAATGTGCCAACATGTCTGTCTAATTAAATTGGAACCTTAAGGATAGCTCTGCTTTGGACTCTGATTTAATTTAACTCCATGGTTAACTTCAGACCGACAATTAAGTACACAATACCCCAATCAAGAAAATGTCAAGGAGACATCAGCAAAGAGCCCAACCAAAGAATCTCTAAGACCGCCCCCACCCACCACCCACCCAGGCAGAGCAAGACACCAGACTATAACTTCTTCCTAGCACTGGTGTTGTTACCTAGTTGGGTAATGAAATGCCTGCAAGAAAAAAAAAGCAATCTCAAGAAAGCACCAAGGACCTTTCGCACATACTTTTCCTCAACTATCTTTGAACTCCGAGAGCACCCAAGAAAATGCCCAGCACCCTCTCTTGTGGGCATTTCATCATCTCTTTCCAAACACAGCCTCATCCTCATTTTGCGAAGCTTCTTCTCCCGTAACATTATACTGCTAACTAGGGCATACAAAACCTTTGCCAGACCAATTCTCGAATACAGCCCGTCTGCCTGGAATCCACACTGTATATCAGAGATTAATACAATTGAGGGAGTCCAGAAGTATTTCATAAGAAGGGTCCTCCACTCCTCTGCTCACAACAGAATCCCTTATGCCACCAGGGTTGAAATTTTGGGCTTGGCCAACCTAGAACTACGCCCCCTACGCTCTGACTTAAGCACAGTACACAAAATTGTCTGCTACAACGTGCTACCTGTCATCTCAATAATACACGGACAAACAACCAATACAAACTCAAGGTAAACTGCTCCAAACTCGAATGCAGAAAATACGACTTCAGCAACAGAGTGGTCAACGCCTGGAATGCTCTACCCGACTCCGTGGTTACATCCCCAAACCCCCCAAACTTTAACCTCAAACTGCCTAGTGTGGACCTCACCCCACTCCTAAGAGGTTCCTTAAAGGAGGCTTGCATAAGCACACCAGCGTGTCTTCCGTCCCTGTCCTACTGCCTCCATTTATTCGTACCCATTTCCTGTGTTCATGTACGTGTTTATACTTATACCTGTTATCATGTACATGTTTGACGAACTAAGTAAATAAATAGATGGGTGGATAAGAGACCGCCTGCTGCCAATTACCTCCAATAGACCGATTAGATCCCACAGATTAGGCCTCCTCCGAATTCCATCCGCCGGCCAATGCCGACTGGCGACTACCCGGAGGAGAGCCTTCTCTGTGGCTGCTCCGACCCTCTGGAACGAGCTCCCCGTGGAGATTCGAACCCTCACCACCCTCCAGGCCTTCCGCAAAGCCCTTAAAACCTGGCTGTTCCGACAGGCCTGGGGCTAAAGAGCTGTTGCCCCCCGCCTCAAATAGTATGACTGCTGTGTGTTTTTTAAATTATGTATTGTTATGTTCCGTCTTTTTTTTTATTTCTTGTCTGTACGCCCCTCCCCTGATTTGAATTGTGAGCCGCCCTGAGTCCCCTTGGGGAAAAGGGCGGCATATAAATGTAATAAAATCAAATCAATCAAATCAATCAAATCAATCAAATCAATCAAATCAATCAAATCAATCAAATCAATCAAATCAATCAAATCAATCAAATCAATCAAATCAATCAAATCAATCAAATCAATCAAATCAATCAAATAATAGATAGGTAGGTAGGTAGGTAGGTAGGTAGATAGATAGATAGATAGATAGATAGATAGATAGATAGATAGATAGATAGATAGATAGATAGATTATTAGACAGACAGACAGACAGACAGACAAACAGACAGATCTGTTCATTTGACAAGCATGCTTCCCCGGATGAATTGGTGAGCCAGTTCCCTTAGGATTCAGAGTGAGCGTGCTTTAGGCTGTTGCCATGGAAAATGCAGGCTGAAAAGATGAGAAGAACCAAAGCTGCCTTCCTCTTCTTCTTCTTCTTCTTCTTCTTCTTCTTTTACTACTATTACTACCTCCCCGCTGGCACTGGCAAATAGACTGACGCTGGGCCCGAGAATAAACATAACATTCAATTTGCCTGACCAAGAGCCAGCTGTTCCCATTCTGCGCTAGAAATAATTAAGAATACGCTCAGCTCCTTCCTATCTGTGGGCTTCGCCTGCAAGAGACGGTTGGGTAGAATCAGAAGACTTACACCGTGTCACGCCGCCACGGCACATAATCACATCTCTATCTATAAATATCTTTCTACTTATTGATCTACTAGAGTCTGACAGCAAAGAAACAAAGCCAGCACGTAAACCAGAGGAGACGGCATTGCCTGGTCTTAAATTTAGGAGAAAAATGGCAAAGGTAGAAACAGTCTCTCCACAAGAAAAAGATGGAAACTTTTCAGAGGCTGATAAAATGATGGATCCCTCCTCCTGTGTTCCTTGCTGGCCTTACTCATTGCAAGAACTTCATAAGGTATCTCCAGAGTCAGGTGTGGGATTCAGCCAGTTCCGAATGGTTCGGGTGAACTGATTCACTCCGAGGATCAGCTGGGGAGTGAACCAGTTTGCTCCGAGGATCAGCTGGGGAGTGAACTGATTCACTCTGAGAATCAGCTGGGGAGTGAACCAGTTCGCTCTGAGGATCAGCTGGGGAGTAACCGGTTTGCTCCGAGGATCAGCTGGGGAGTAATCGGTTTGCTCCGAGGATCAGCTGGGGAGTGAACCGGTTTGCTCCGAGGATCAGCTGGGGAGTGAACTGGTTTGCTCCGAGGATCAGCTGGGGAGTGAACCGGTTTGCTCCGAGAATCAGCTGGGGAGTGAACAGGTTCTCTCCAAGGATCAGCTGGGGAGTGAACCGGTTCGCTCCGAGGATCAGCTGGGGAGTGAACCGGTTCGCTCCGAGGATCAGCTGGGGAGTGAACTGATTCACTCCGAGGATCAGCTGGGGAGTGAACTGATTCACTCCGAGGATCAGCTGGGGAGTGAACCGGTTCGCTCCAAGGATCAGCTGGGGAGTGAACCAGTTCGCTCCGAGGATCAGCTGGGGAGTGAACCGGTTCTTTTCGAGGATCAGCTGGGGAGTGAACCGGTTCGCTCTGAGAATCAGCTGGAGCGTGAACCAGTTCGCTCCGAGGATCAGCTGGGGAATGAACCAGTTCACTCTGACGATGGAAACTGGATGGAAACTAATCCAAGGAGAGAAGCAACATGGAACTGAGAAGAAACTTCCTAACATTGAGAATTATTAATCGGTGGATCAGATGTTGCCTTCAAAAGTTGTGGGTGCTTCATCACTGGAGGTTCTTAAGAAACTGGATCAGTGGTGAAATTCATTTTTTTTTACTACTGGTTCTGTGGGTGTGGCTTGGTGGGCGTGGCAGGGGAAGGATACTGCAAAATCTCCACTCTCTCCCCACTCCATGGGAAGGATACGGTAAAACCTCCACTCCCTCCCCACTGCAAAATCTCCATTCCCTCCCCATTCCAGGGGAAGGATACTGCAAAATCTCCATTCCCACCCCACTCTGGGGCCAGCCAGAGGTGGTATTTGCTGGTTCTCCACACTACTCAATATTTCTGCTACCGGTTCTCCAGAACCTGTCAAAACCTGCTGAATTTTGCCCCTGGACTGGATAGTCACTTGTCTGAGTTGGCATAGGGTCTCCTTCCAAGGGACACAGTGGCTCAGTGGCTAAGATGCTGAGCTTGTCGATCAGAAAGGTCGGCAGTTCAGTGGTTCGAATCCCTAGTGCCGCATAACGGAGTGAGCTCCCGTGACTTGCCCCAGCTTCTACCAACCTAACAGTTCGAAAGCACATAAAAATGCAAATAGAAAAATAGGGACCACCTTTGGTGGGATGGTAACAGCGTTCTGTGCGCCTTTGGCATTGAGTCATGCCGGCCACATGACCACGGAGATGTCTTCGGACAGTGCTGGCTCTTCGACTTTGAAATGGAGATCAGCAGCGCCCCCTGGGAGAGCCTAAGAGCTTTGGAACCCACAGGACCCGCTGAAAATCGGAGGCTCGTATCTTATTATAGCGGCAGCCCGGGCCACCCAGCTGTGCGAGGAAGGCGGCGACGGCGGCGCGCGGCGGTGAGAGCGGCGCGCGGGCGTCCGGAGCCCCCCCCACCACTTTACCATCTCTTGGAAGCCCCTGGTGCTGCTGGTGAGCCCCTTGGCCAATTACCTACTGGCCCCTGGTCCTATTAGCCATCCCAGAGCAGCGGAATAGCAGCTGCTGAAGCTGAAAAGAAAAACATTGTGGAGGAAAGCATGGAGGAAATGGCGGCCCCAAACAGCTGACTCACAGCATTACATTCTACATCTTCCTTTTCAGCCAGCCTACTGACTCATTGGAGCTGAGTGGTTGTGACTGTGACTGTACGTCTGTGAGTCTTGGTGACTAGTGAGCTGAGAGGGACCAATTTTGATTTAGCTTATTTTAAAGAAGGGGGCTGTCGGAAGCCGTTGGAGGCTGCATTGAATCCACAGATTGAAGGGCTGGGTTTGCTACTGCCCCAGACGCCCCCCCCCCTCGGATCTATCTCTGCTCACTTTACTACTGGTTACCTATTTTATTATTTGTCATCTGCTGCTTTACTATTTACCATCGTTGTAGCCCCCTCCGGACCTTGCTCCCTGCCCACTTAACCACTAGGAGGAGTAGGATTGTGGCCAACTGGCAGGGAGCGATAGAGGATGGCGGCTACAGGGACAAGGATTGAGCCCCGAAAATACCAGCATTTTTCCCTCCATTTGCAAGAGCGGTGCAAGTCAGCCTCGAACTCTGGTCCCCTACATTGGGGGCCTTATATATCCTTGGGAAAGAGACTTTCGAATATACAGCCCGCTAACCTCCACCAGTGGGACAAGACTATATGGGAGCCATTTACGAACTCTGGAGCTTTACACTCAATTTTGTTTGGCTACAGCCACCTTACATACTACGTACTTTTGACGTGGTGGCTAAGGACATCTCCCCAGGACATAAGAAGGGAGAGGAGCAGACCATCGCTTCCTCCACTGTTTCCATATTATTATATATTATAACTGCGCAATTTTTAAATAGAATGTTGAGTGTATGGGAGTTGTTTGGAATTGAATGAATGGCCCACTTTTAGTAATTGTTACCTTTGTATTTTATATGTTTTAAATTTTTACGTGGGATTGTTAGAGTGGATAAATGAGAATGTTTGACTCGGAGGACCTGCTGGGGAAGGCGGGAGGAACCGGGGTGGTTGGGGGGGCCATGGACATGGGAGTGGGTCGGAGCATAGCGGTCGTGACAGGGAGAGGCAGATACGGCGGGGACCTTAGGGCTGGCCATTACCGGGGAAGGAGGGTTCGCTACATTACAGAGATCCCTCCTTCCGGCCCTAGGAGTCCCACTCCAAGACCAGATGGCGCGAGTAGTCAGGACCCTGGGCTCAGGCTGTTGTCGCTAAATGCCAGGTCTGTTGTTCACAAAGCTCCCCTCGTCCGGGACTTAATTGTTGACGAGAGGGCAGACCTGGCATGTATTACTGAAACCTGGCTGGGCACAGAAGGAGGAGTCCCCCTCGTAGAGATGTGCCCAGAGGGATTTCAGGTGCTTCACCAGCCGAGAGCCCAGGGAAGGGGTGGCGGTGTGGCTGTTGTAATCCGGGAGTCTCTGTTACCTCGTAGGGTCCCTGCTCCGGAGCTTGTCGGGTGTGAGTCTCTGCTGATAAAGTTGGACCTCAAGGGTCAAGTGGGTTTGCTGCTAACGTACCTGCCTCCCAACTGCGTTGCAGCATCCCTCCCCTCGCTCCTCGAGTCAGTAGCCGAGCTGGCAGTTGAGTTCCCCAGGCTTATTGTTCTGGGGGATTTCAACTTGCCATCGCTCGGTGAACGCTCTGACGGGGCGCAGGAGTTCATGGCTTCCATGACAGCCATGGGCTTGACCCAGGTAATTCGGGGCCCAACCCATGCAGCGGGCCACATGCTCGACCTCGTATTCCTCTCGGAGCAGTGGATGTGTGATCTTGGTCTGAGGGGTAATGAGACCATACCCCTGTCGTGGTCAGACCATTGCCTACTGAGGCTTGACTTCCGGAGGCCAAACCCCCACCGTAGGGAGGAGGAACCGACCAGGTGGTTCCGCCCCAGGCGACTTATGGACCCTCAGAGGTTCCAGACGGAGCTTGGGGTTATTCCTGATACCCTCGCCCACAGTTCGGCGGAGACTCTGGCTGCCGCCTGGTACTCGGCGGCGTCGGAGTCTCTCGACCGGATTGCGCCACTACGGCCCCTCCGGGTCAGTGGATCCCGGAGAGTTCCCTGGTTCACCGAGGAACTCCGGGAGAAGAAACGCCGGAGGAGATGCCTAGAGCACCAGTGGAGGTCGGATAAGTCCGAGGCAAACCGAGCACTCTTAACCACCTGCACCAAGGACTATGTTCGAGCATTAAGAACTGCAAAAAGATCATATATTTCTTCCTTGGTTGCGTCCGCCGAGTCACGCCCAGCCGCCCTGTTCAGGATAACCCGCTCCCTCCTCAATAGGAGGGATGCGGGAGACCCCTTGCAGGGTAGGGCTGAGGATTATGCTCAATTCTTGGCGGACAAAGTAGCTCGGTTTCGATCGGACTTGGACTCCACCGCAGTAGATCCAGCTGAGACACAGGAGGATCATCTGCCACATCAACTCTGGGTTGAGTTCCAGGAAGTTGCCTCTGGGGATGTGGACAAGGCCATCCGAGCTGTAAGTGCCTCCACTTGTATTCTGGACCCGTGTCCCTCCTGGCTGGTGGCTAACAGCAGGGAGGTGACACATGGCTGGATCCAGGCGGTTGTCACCGCCTCCCTTCGGGAGGGGCACTTCCCCGCCGTACTCAAAACGGCGGTGGTGAGACCCCTCCTAAAGAAACCATCGTTAGATCCAGCCATCTTAAACAA